>NC_053134.1:28157806-28315306 GCF_010015445.1 Perca fluviatilis | reverse complement strand
CTCCTCCTCCACTCCTCCTCCTTCCTCCCTCCTCCCTCCTCCTCCTCCTCCTCCACTCCTCCCTCCTCCACTCACTCCTCCTCCACTCACTCCTCCTTTCACTCACTCCTCCACTCGCTCCGCTCGGCTCTCCCTTTCCTCCGGCTCCGCTCCGCTCCGCTCCACTCCACTCCTCCGCTCCGCTCCGCTCCTCCGCTCCGCTCCTTCCTCGCTCCGCTCCGCTCCGCTCGCTCCGCTCCTCCACTCTTTCACTCCACTCACTCACTCCTTTCCTTTCCTTCCGCTCCGCTCCGCTCCGCTCCGCTCCACTCCGCTCCGCTCCTCCATCCACTCCTCCACTCCTTCCTCCGCTCCTCCACTCCTACCTCCCTCCTCACTCCTCCTCCTCCACTCACTCACTCACTCCTCCTTCCTCCACTCCACTCCTCCTCCTCCGCTCCGCTCCGCTCCTTCCTCCACTCCTTCTCCTTCCGGCTCCGCTCCATCGCTCCACTCCGCTCACTCCTCCGCTCCTCCTTCCTCCTCCTCCTCCACTCCGCTCCACTCCGCTCCGCTCCGCTCGGCTCCTCCATCCACTCCTTTCCTCCGCTCCGCTCCTCCGCTCCACTCGCTCCGCTCCGCTCCTCCACTCCTCCGCTCCTTCCGCTCCTCCGCTCCGGCTCCGCTCCGCTCGGCTCCGCTCCGCTCCTTCCTCCTCCGCTCCGCTCCGCTCCGCTCCTCCGCTCCTCCGCTCCGCTCCTCGCTCCGCTCCGCTCCGCTCGCTCCGCTCCGCTCCGCGCTCGCTCACTCCGCTCACTCCTCCTTCCTCCGCTCCGCTCCGCTCCGCTCACTCACTCCTCCTCCGCTCCGCTCCTTCCTTCCCGCTCCGCTCGGCTCCGCTCGCTCCGCTCGGCTCACTCCTTGCTCCGCTCCGGCTCGGCTCGGCTCCGCTCCGCTCCGGCTCCGCTCCGCTCCCTCCGGCTCCTCCGGCTCCGCTCCGGCTCCGCTCCGCTCCACTCCTTCCTTTCCTCCGCTCCCGCTCCGGCTCGGCTCGGCTCCGCTCGGCTCCGGCTCCGCTCCGCTCCGCTCCGCCTCCGCTCACTCCTCCACTCCGCTCCTTTCCACTCCTCTCCGCTCCACTCCTTTCCTTCCTTCCTCGGCTCCGCTCCGCTCGGCTCCGGCTCCGGCTCCGCTCCGCTCCTTTCCTCCGCTCCGGCTCGGCTCCGGCTCCGCTCCGCTCCTTCCTCCACTCCTCCGGCTCCGCTCCGGCTCCGGCTCCGGCTCCGCTCCGCTCCGGCTCCGCTCCGGCTCGCTCCGCTCCTTCCTCCGCTCCACTCCGCTCCGCTCCTCCTTCCGCTCCGCTCCACTCCGCTCCGCTCCGCTCCACTCCCTCCGCTCCGCTCGCTCCTTCCTCTCCGCTCCTCCGCTCCGTCCGCTCCGCTCCGCTCCGCTCGCTCCGCTCACTCGGCTCCGCTCGGCTCCGCTCCGCTCCGCTCCTCGGCTCCGCTTTCCTCCGCTCGCTCCGCTCCTTTCCGCTCGCTCCGGCTCCGCTCCTCCTCCCTCTCCGCTCGGCTCCGCTCCGCTCCGCTCCTTCCTTCCTCTCCTCTCCGCTCCTCACTCCTCCACTCCTTGCTCCGCTCGGCTCCGCTCGGCTCGGCTCCTCCGCTCCGGCTCCGCTCCGCTCGGCCGGCTCGCTCGGCTCGGCTCGGCTCCGCGCTCGCTCCGCTCCCTTCTCTTCGCTCCGCTCGGCTCGGCTCGGCTCCTCGGCTCCGCTCCTCGGCTCCTCCTCGGCTCCGCTCGGCTCCGCTCCGCTCCTCGGCTCCGCTCCGCTCCTCCGCTCGGCTCCGCTCGTCCTCGTCCATACTTCCGCTCGCTCGTCGTCTCCTTCCTCTCCTCGCTCGGCTCGGCTCCGCTCGGCTCCTCCCTCATCCGCTCGCCGGCTCGCTAATCGGCTCCTCTCGCTCGCTCATCCTCGTCGTCGTCGTCCTCGCTCGGCTCCGGCTCGGCTCACCCACAGTCCTCCCTCACCACCTCTCCTCCTCACCTCGGCTCATCATCGTCATCATCGTCCGCTCATCGCTCATCGTCATAAAAAAAAACATAATAATAAATAGATAAATAAACTAAATCGAATAATAATAGACGTCGAAAATAAATAATAAAAAAATAAAAAAAAATAAAAAATAAATAAATAATAAATAATAAATGCAATTAAATAAAAAGATAAATAATAATAGATATATAGAAGATAATATAGAGGTTATAGATGATAGATAGATAAATGGATAGATGGTCGTCGTCGTCGTCGTCGTCGTCGTCGATGGATGGTTCATCGATAAATCGTCGTCGTGTCGGATCGTGTAGAAAATAAATAGACGTCGTCGTCGATAAATCGTCGATCAATCGATCGATAAATCGTCGATCGATCGTCAATCGATAAATCGTCGTCGTCGATCAGATCGATCGATAAATAAACAAATCGTCGATCGTCGATCGATCGATCGATAAATAAATAAATCGATAAATCGATCGATCGTCGATCGATCGTCGTCGATCGTCGTCGATAAATCGATAAATAAACGGATCGATAAATCGTCGTCGATCGTCGTCGAGATAGTCGTCGATAAATCGTCGTCGATAAGATCGATCGATCGTCGTCGATAAATAAATCTTCGTCGATCGATCGATCGATCGTCGTCGATAAATCGATCGATAAATCGATCGATCGTCAATGATCGTCGTCGTCGATAAGATGGATCGATCGATCGTCGATCGATAGATCATCATCGTCGATCGTCGATCGATAAATAAATCGATCCCATCGATCGATCGATAGATCAATCGTCGATCGATCGATCGATAAATAAATCGATAAATCGTCGATCGATCGTCGATCGATCGTCGATCGATCGATAAATAAATCGTCGATAAATAAAATCGTCATCGTCGATAAATCAATCGTCGATCGTCATCGATCGATAAATAAATAAATCGTCGATCGATAAATCATCGATCGATCGTAAATCGATCGATCGATAATCGTCGTCGATCGATCGATCAAATCGATAAATCGACAAGATCGTCGATCGATCGTCGATCGATCGATCGATCGTCGATCGTCGATAAATAAAATAAATCGATAAATAAATCGTCGTCGATCGATCGATCGTCGATCGATCAATCGTCGATAGATCGATCGATCGTCGATCAATCGTCGTCGTCGTCGATAGATCGATAAATCGTCGATCGTCGATAAATCGATAATTCGATCGATCGTCGATCGTCGAAATCGTCGATCGATCAATCGATCGATCGATCGATCGATCAGATCGATCGATCGATAAATCGATCGATCGATCGATCGATCGATAGATCATCGTCGTCGATCGATCGATCGATCGATCGATCGATCGTCAAAATAAATAAATCGATATATCGATAAATCGATCGATCGATCGATCGATCGATAAATCGATCGATCGATCGATCGATCGATCGATCGATAAATCGTGATATCATCATCGTCGATCAGATGTCGATCGATCGATAAATCGATAAATCGATCGATCGATCGATCGTCGATCGATCGTCGATCGTCGATCGATAAATCGATCGATCGATCGATCGATCGTCGTCGATCAATCGATCGATCAGATCGTCATCAATCATCTCATCGATCGTCGATCGATCGATCGATCGATCGATATCAATCGATAAATCGATAAATCGTCGATAAATCGTCGATCGATAGATCGATCGATCGATCGTCGTCGATCGATCATCGATCGATCGATAAATAAACAAATGATCGATCGTCGATCGATCGATCGATCGATAAATAAATAAATCGATAAATCGTATCAATCGTCGATCGATCATCGATAATCGTCGATCGATCGATCGATCGATCGATAAATAAACAAATCGTCGATCGATCGATCGATCGTCATCGATAAATCGTCGATCGATAAATCGTCGATCGATCGTCGATCGATCGATCGATCGATCGATAAATCGATCGATCGTCATCGATAAATCGATCGAATCGATCGTCGATAAATCGATCGATCGATAAATCGTCGATCGATAAATCGATCGATCGATCGATAAATCGATCGATCGATCGTCGATCGTCATCGATCGATCGATCAATCGTCGATAAATCGATCGATAAATCGAATCATAAATCGCATCATCGTCATCGATCGATCGATAAATCGATCGATCGATCAAATCGTCATCGAAAATAAATAAATAAATAAATCGATAAATCGATCGTCGCAAATCGTCAATCGTCAATCGATCGTCGATCGATCGATCGATCGATCGATCGATAAATCGATCATAAATCGATCGATCGATCGATCGATCGATCGATAAATCGATCGATAAATCGATCGATCGATAAATAAATCGATAAATCGTCGATCGATCGATCGATCGATCGATCGATCGATCGATCGATCGATCGATCGATCGATAAATCATAAATCGTCATCGATAAATCGATCGATCGATCGTTCATCGATAATCGTCGATCGATAGATCGATCGATCGATCGATCGATCGATCGATCGATCGTCATCGATCGATCGATCAATCGATCGATCGATCGATCGATCGATCGATCCACTCCACTCCTCCATTCCTCCACTCCTCCACTCCTCCATCCACTCATCCACTCCTCCTTTCCTCCACTCACTCCTCCACTCCTCCACTCCTCCTTTCCACTCCTCCTCCACTCACTCCACTCCTTCCACTCACTCCTCCACTCCTCACTCCTTCCTCCACTCCACTCCTCCTCCTCCACTCCTTCCTCCACTCCTCCACTCCTCCTCCACTCACTCACTCCTCCTCCACTCCTCCTCCACTCCACTCCACTCCTTCCTTCCTTCCACTCCTTCCACTCCATCCATCCATTTCCTCCACTCCTTCCTTCCACTCCACTCCTCCACTCCATCCTTCCATCCACTCCATCCATCCTCCTCCACTCCACTCCACTCCACTCACTCCACTCCTCCACTCCTCCATCCATCCTTCCACTCCTTCCACTCCACTCCACTCCTCCTCCTCCTCCACTCCACTCCTCCACTCCACTCCTATCCACTCCACTCCACTCCTTCCTCCACTCCTCCACTCCATCCTCCACTCCACTCCACTCCACTCCACTCCTTTCCACTCATCCTTCCACTCCATCCACTCCATTCCACTCCTCCACTCCTCCACTCCACTCACTCCTCCACTCCACTCCACTCCTCCTCCTTCCTCCACTCCTTCCACTCCACTCCTTTCCTCCTCCACTCCTTCCTTCCTCCTCCACTCCTCCACTCCACTCATCCTTCCTCCTTTCCACTCACTCCGCTCCACTCCTCCACTCCACTCCTCCTCCACTCCACTCCACTCCTCCACTCACTCCTCCTCCTTCCTCCTCCACTCCACTCCCTCCCTCCTCCACTCCTCCACTCCTCCACTCCTTTCCTTTCCTCCACTCCCTCCACTCCACTCCTCCTTCCTCCTCCTCCACTCCACTCCACTCCGCTCCTCCACTCCTTCCTTCCACTCCTTTCCTTTCCGCTCCGCTCCGCTCCACTCCACTCCTCCTTTCCTTTCCTCCCTCCACTCCTCCTCCTCCTCCACTCCACTCCACTCGCTCCTTTCCTTTCCTCCACTCCTCCTCCTTCCTCCTTCCTCCTGCTCCACTCCACTCCATTTCCTCCTCCTCCTCCTCCTTCCTCGCTCCACTCCACTCCTTTCCTCGCTCCACTCCTCACTCCTCCTTCCTCCGCTCCACTCCTCCTCCTCGCTCCGCTCCTTCCTTCCTTCCTCCTCCTCCACTCCTTTCCTTCCTCCTCCTCCTTCCGCTCCGCTCCGCTCCTCCACTCCTTCCTCCGCTCCGCTCCTTCCCGCTCCGCTCACTCCGCTCCTTTTCCTCCGCTCCGCTCCTTCCTCCACTCCGCTCCACTCCTTTCCTCGCTCCTTCCTTCCTCGCTCCACTCCGCTCCGGCTCCTTCCTCGGCTCACTCCGCTCACTCCTTTCCTCCGCTCCGCTCCTTCTCCTCCACTCCTTCCTCCTTTCCTTCCTTTCCTTCCTTTTCCTCCTTCCTCCGCTCGGCTCGGCTCCGGCTCGGCTCGGCTCGGCTCCGCTCCGGCTCGGCTCGGCTCCGGCTCACTCCTTCCTTCCTTCCTCCACTCCTACTCCGCTCGCTCGGCTCGGCTCCACTCGGCTCCGCTCCTTCCTTTCCTTTCCACTCCTTTCCTCCGCTCCTCCTTCCTTCCTCCGCTCCGCTCCGGCTCCTTTCCTTTCCGCTCCGCTCCACTCCACTCCACTCCTTTCCTTTCCTTCCTCTCCTTCCTCCACTCCTTCCTCCTTCCGCTCCACTCCGCTCCACTCCGCTCCGGCTCCGGCTCCTCGGCTCGGCTCCGGCTCGGCTCCGCTCGGCTCGGCTTCCGCTCCATCCACTCCGCTCCGCTCGCTCGGCTCGGCTCGGCTCGGCTCGGCTCGGCTCGGCTCGGCTCCGCTCCGCTCCGCTCCTTCCTTTCCTCCGCTCGCTCCGCTCGGCTCCTTCCTCTCCTTTCCGCTCCTCCGCTCCGGCTCCACTCCTCCGCTCCTTCCTTTCCTCCGCTCCGCTCCGGCTCCGCTCGGCTCCGCTCCTTTCCGGCTCGGCTCCGGCTCCGGCTCCGGCTCGGCTCGGCTCGGCTCCGGCTCGCTCGGCTCGGCTCCGCTCGGCTCGGCTCGACCGTCGGCTCCGCTCGGCTCGCTCGGCTCGGCTCATCGGCTCGGCTCGGCAATAAATTAAATAAATAATATATATAAGATAGATAAAAAAGATGGAATAATAGATAATAGATAATAGAAATAGATAAAGAAGATGTATGGAAGATGGATGGATGGAATATGAAATGGATGGATAGATAGATGGATGATAGTAATAAAGATAATAGATAGATAATAAAAAAAAAATAAAAGTTATGGATGGATGTGATGGAAAACTGAAGATGGATGGTAATAGATAGAATAAAATAGAAAGAGATAGATAAATATAAGATAATTAAATAGATGAATGATAATAATAAATAGATAGATAGATAGATAGAAATGTAGATAGATAAATAATAATAGATGGTAGATAGATGGATAGATAGATAATAGTAATGGATGGATAGATATAGATAATAGATAATAGATAAATAGATAGTAGTAAAGAGGATAGATATAAAAATAATATGGATAGATAAGTAAATATATAGAATAATAGAAAATAGATGGAAATGTAATATAGAAATAGATAGATAAATGGTAGTAAGAAATAATAATGAGATATAGATAGATAGATAAAAATAAAAAGAGATAAATTATAATAATAATAGATAGATAGATAAAAAAATAGAAATATATAGATAGATAGATAATGGAGTGAATAGATAGGATGAATGGATGATAGATAGTAGATAATAAAAAGATAATAGATAGATAATAATAAGATAGATAAGAAATGGATGGATAGATAAAAATAGATAGATAATAAAAATAATAGAAAAAGATAATAGATAATATATAAATGATAAATGAAAATAGAAAAATAATAGATAGATAATAGATAAAAATAGATAGATAGATAATAGAAAAAAGATAGAATAGATAGAAAGATAAAAGATGGATAGATGGATAGATAGATAATAAATAGAAGTAGTAGATAGAAAAAAAGATAGATAGATAGTAGTAGATAGATAAAGATAGATAGATAATAAGATAAAAGATATAGATAGATAGATAATAAAAAAAAATAGATAGATAGATAGATAGATAGAAGATAGATAGATAGATATAGAGATAGATAGATGAATAATAAGAAAAGAATAGATAAAGTAAAAAAGATAGATAGATAGATGAAAAAAAGATAGATAGATAGATAATAAAAGATAGATAGAAAAATAGATAGATAGATAGAAAAAAAAAATAGATAGAAAAATAGAAGAAATAGGAAGATAGATGAATGATAGATATAATAAAAATAAAGAATAGATAGATAATGAATAGATAGATAGATAGATAAAAAATAGAAAAAAAAATAGAAAGATAGATAGATAATAGAAAATAGATAGATAGATAGATAGATAGATAGATAGATAGATAGATAGATGGATAGAAAAAGATAAATAGATAGATAGAAGAAATAGAAAAGTAGATATAAAAAAAAAAAGATAAGAATAGATGATAGATAGATAGATATAGAAAAAAATAGATAGTAAAAAGATAGATAGATAGATAGAAAAAATGAAAGATAATAGATAGAAGATAGTAGATAGAAGATAGATAGATAGTAGATAGATAGATAGATAGATAAGATAAAAAAGATAGATAGATAGAATAGAATAGATAAGATAGATAGATAGAAGAAAAAAATAGAATAATAGATAGATAGGATAAAAAAGAGATAGATGGATAGATAGAATATAAAAATAGATAGATAAAAAAAAGAATAGATAATAGTATATAGGATAGATAGATAGATAGAAAAATAGAAAAATGAAAGATAGATAGATAGATAGATAGATAGATAGAATAGATAGATAGATAGATAGATAGATAGATAGATAGATAGATAGATAGATAGATAGATAAAATAGAAAGAGATAAATAGATAGATGAATAGAAGATAGATAGATAGCACGCCAAGTAAGGCAAATGGATGGATGGATGGAATATTGCGGATATGAAAGACTTAGAGCAATATGGCAGGTCACCTCCGAGACCCTCATTATCTAAAGACTTAGCTACTCTGGATGGTATTGCCCTGGCCTCCAGCACTACTGTCAAGAAATCTAGGGGTTATTTTGCAATCAGGATATGTCCTTTAGCGCCATCTAAAACAAACCTCAAGAACAGCCTTTTTTCATCTCTTGCGTAACATTGCCAAAATTAGCTGGGAATATCCTGTCTCAAAGCGATGCTGAAAAACTAGTCATGCGTTTTGTTACTTCCAGGCTGGACTATTGTAATTCTAAACACAATCAGGTTGCTCAAATAAGTCCCTTAAGACTCTCCAGCTCATCCAGAATGCTGCAGCGCGATGTTCTCACAAGAACTAAGAAGAAAGAGATATCCATATTTCTCCTGTATTAGCTTCTCTCTGCATTGGCTTCCTGTAAAATCAGGATTGAATTTAAATCCTTCTCCTGACCTACAAGCTCTAAATGGTCAAGCACCATCTCATATCTAGAAAGAGCTCCTAATACCTTATTGTCCCCACTGGGCACTCGGCTCTCCCCACTGGGAGATACAGTTACTTGTGAATTTTATAGAGGTCTCTAAAGTAGAATGGGAGCCAGAGCCTTCAGTTATCAGGCTCCTCTCCTAGAACCAACTTCTAATCTGGGTTGGGGAGGCAGAAACTGTCACGCATTTTAGAATGAACTTAAAACTCTCCTATTTGATAAAACATAGTTAGGAGTGAGGAGTTGCAGCCTTCTGCGCCTAATAACCAAGCCCTTTCTTCTCTTCACTTAGTGGATTAGATTAATAATATAACAAATGTAGAGGGATGCAGGCCAGCACAGCCCGATCCGGCAGGGGAGAGTTTCAAGCCCGAACAGGCCTGTCTCTCTTAGTTACGCTGTTATAGTTCTAGACTGCCGGGGGACTTCCTTCCTTTGACACACTGAGCTGCTCTCTCCTCTCCCTTTCTATTACCATTTGTGTGCATCCCGTCCCAGAAATGCTTGTTATTAATCGTAGCTTCTGGGGAGTTTACTCCCCGGAGTCCTTATGTTTTTTCACCCAGCGTATTTCCTTGGAGAACGTTGGAACCAAGATGTTGGTTGCAGCTGTCGCCGTGGTCCTGCTGCACTCCCTGCTAAGCTCTGCGGTGCCCTGCAATGTCATGCTGCGTCCTGCTGAACCCTGCTGCTTCCTGCTACGTCCATCCATGCTCTGCTGTGCCACGCTACATCCTGTAACACCCTGCAGCGCCCTGATATGACATGAACTACTACGACTACCATTTGAAGTAACTGTTCCATTATTAATGTGACTATTACTGCCACTGTTCATTGCATCCCCAACCGGCACCGTCAGACACCGCCTACCAAGAGCCTGGGTCTGTCCGAGGTTTCTTCCCAAGAGGGAGTTTTTCCTCGCCACTGTCGCACCGCTTGCTACTGAGGGAATTACTGTAATTGTTGGGGCTTTGTAAATTATAGAGTGTGGTCTAGACCTACTCTATCTGTAAAGTATCTTGAGATAACTCGTGTTATGATTTGATACTATAAATAAAATTGAATTGAATAAATGAAATAATTTTCCCATTATAAACCAGTTGCAAATTATTACTCAATGCTTTGTTCATCATTTGTAAAGCATTGCTCCTATGTTAATTCTCATAAATAAAGCATTTGTATACACACTCATAAATGGTTTGTTCATAGTAAATAAGGCTCTCGAAAATTGTGTTTATTAATAGAAGTTTGACATTTGCGTATTGCGAAAACCATTTGTAAATAATTTTCCCTTTATAATTACTATATATACTATATTTATAAAAACTATTTACAAACTATTAGTAATTTCTTTGTTTATCATTTGTAAAGCATAGTTCCTACATTCATTCTAATCAGTAAAGCATTTGTAAATACAGTTAGTAAACGGTTGGTCCATAGTAAGCCCTTGTAAAAAGTTTATGAGTTGATGTTTTTAATAATTCATAAATGATGAATTAACCATTTGTAAATTAAGTCATTTTACCATTATTAACTAGGTACTCACGAATGCATGAGGTCGGTTAAAACTAGGAAGTTAATGATTAACAGACTATCTAGACCTACATTTGTTCATGCCTTAAATAAAATGTTATGATTTAGAAATAGGCCTAAACTAATAGCTGGGGTGTTAAAACATCTGTTACAAATCCTTACCAATAATGTAATCCATGACTAATTCATAAGTTACTGCTGGTTAGTTAAGTATATTGTGTGAAATGAGCACTTTCTATGCTTTACAAAGCATTTATAAATGAGGTGGAAAGGCTAACAGAACCTGGACACACACGTATTGTTCTATTTGGAATTGGACATGCCTTCAGCATAGAGTGAGCCCATCTAAAGTGAGGCCTTGCTATGCTTTACAAAGTTGCAAAGGCTAGCAGATACAAAAGAGACACAAGTAAAAAAAAGTACTTGTAAACCCTTATTACGATGTAGTAAGAATATACATTTATGAAATAGCTCGTAGTAGTGTTATGTAATTGATCAGTGTGAATTTGGACCAGAACCAGAAGAAAACTAGATTGTTAAGAGCCAGAGAATTGAACGTCAATAAAGAGACTAGGAAACTAGGGGCCTCATTTATAAAACTGTGAGTAGATTCTATTCTGAAAGATTTCGTGCGCAAAAAAAGTCAGAATTTTTGTACGCAAAAACAATATTCTGATTTATGACACCTTGCGGCGCACACCGGTACGCACTCCTCATTATAAATACGGACGTGTGTTACCTTATGCGGTCCTCCACGAGCCTCACTTTCCTCCCAAGGTTGTCCCATATTTGTCCTAATAAGGTCCATGTTAATCAATCAATGAATATTCCAGCCTTGAAAGGAGCCCTTGATCACCAATCACAAAACGGAAAAATGGGGAAAAAACACGATTCAGTGATTGTGAGATCGATGTGCTCCTAACAGAGGTAGAACATCGAAACAAAATCCTGTTTGGAAGCCTTAACCCTTGTGCAGTGTTCATATTTTTGTTACACAAACTTAATAATGTAATGTAACAGATTTAGCTCAATTACCAATGATACATACATCATTTATGGTTCATATTTGCCATTTACCCCTGTGAGATCACATTCATGACCATATTTTCGTTTTTGTGAGAAACGAAATTCAATTTTAAAAAGGTAAAAAATAGAAACAAGATTTTGGATCATTATTGGTGCTTATTTCTTAGAACTTAATCAAAATAGGTGAAAGTGCTTGAAATGTAACAATTTGGTAACTTTGTGTGGGAATAGCAGGTGCAGAAAGACAACATTCCTACACACAGACACCTACAATCAGACACGACCACATAAAGACGCACAGACACATAAACACACACACACACAGACACACACACACACACACACATACACACACACACACATCAAACAAACAACGCATTTCACGGGGAGAGGCAGAGGAGAGCAGCGGAGGAAAAGCACATTTCCTCCGCTGCACGGTGTGGGAGGATCCCCTGCCTCTCCCCATGGCTGGCAGCCCCTCGCCGGGCACCGCGACCGGCTCTGGGTCGGTTTAGCAAGAACGGGATTGTTGGGTTCAGGAAAACAAAAACTGGGTTAGGTTCGGAAAACGGGCATACCATCGGAGTTCACTAAAATGCAGTCTACAAAACCTTGGGAGCATTATGCACGATCACACGTGTGGTCAAAAGGTTTCGGAAAACTGGGAAAATTTTTACGCATGGAAATTCTTTATAAATCCCGACTATTGCGAGGAATGTTGCAATGACAAATTTCACCCTGCTTCATGCAACTTTTTCTTGCGTAACAGGTTTTATAAATGAGGCCCCAGGATAAAATTTGAGAAGTGTATTAATATAAACAGAAACATGGCATACACGTATACAGATAAAACACAGGTATGAAAAATAACAACTAAAATAATAAAGTGCGCACATAAAAGAAAGCCTTTTCAGTTCTATGAGCTCAATTGTTCTTTGATGACAAGAGTTCATCGTAGCCTAAGAAATAGATTTTATTACTGAATAGTAATTGAGAGAAATTATTTGGCCTTATCTATTAGGTCAGGTTGTTGGTGGGGATTTGAGAAATGCTACGCAGGGGAGGTCCGGTCCACAGAGGGATATTGGATAAAATTGACTCTTCAGATCCCAGAGACTTCCAGGGTTTAGAGATTCCCAGTTCAGTTGGCTGGGTGGCGAGCTACAGGATCGAGACTCTGAATGATGGTTGTAGGACAAACAGAAACCAAACTCATATGGGATATAACGTTGAACATCTCTGAACTCTTGTCATCAAAGGAATATTGAGCTCATAGAACTGAAAAGGGTTTCTTTTATGTGTGCACTTTATTATTTTAGTTATTTTTCATACCTGTGTTTTATCTGTATACGTGTATGCCATGTTTCTGTGTATATTAATACACTTCTCAAACTTTACCCTGGTTTCCTAGTCTCTTTATTGATGTTCAATTCTCTGGCTCTTAACATCTAGTTTTCTTCTGGTTCTGGTCCAAATTCACACTGATATCAACTACATGACACTACTACGAGCTATTTCATAAATGTACATTCTTACTACATCGTAATAAGGGTTTACAAATACTTTTTTTTATTTGTGTCTCTTATGAATCTGCTAGCCTTTGCAACTCATTTATAAATGCTTTGTAAAGCTAGCAAGTCCTCACTTTAGATGGGCTCACGCTATGTAGTCAACTAATAAGTAGTAACTCATGATTTAATCATCAATTGATGTGTTGGTAAGTGCTTGTTAAAGATTCTCGAGACACTTTACAGATAGAGTAGGTCTAGACCACACTATAAATTCAGAAACCCCAACAATTACAGTAATTCCCTCAAGAGAAAGCATTAGCAGTGGCTATTGCGACAGTGGCGAGGAAAAACTCCCTTTTAGGAAGAAACCTCGGCAGACCCAGACTCTTGGTAGGCGGTGTCTGACGGGGCCGGTTGGGGGTGTGATGAACAGTAGCAAATAATAGTCACATTAAAGATAACGGAACAGTGACTTCGAAGGTCATCGTGGAAGTTCATGTCATAGCAGGGCACATCGTGTCATACTGAGTAGTGCAGTCTCCTATACCGGATCCTGACTACTCTGTGCGTATGAACATCACAGCAGGGCAGGACGCAGCCGGGAATTGCAGAGAATGAATTGAATTGAAGAAGAAACATAAGGACTCCGGGGAGTAAACTCCCCAGAGCTAGGTTAGTAACAAGCATTTCTGGGACAGGATGCATACAAAAGGAAACAAGTGGAAACAGAGATGAGAGAGCAGCTCACTGTGTCATAGGAAGGAAGGAACTTACCCAGCAGTCTAGAATTATAATAGCATAACTAAGAGAGGCAGGTTAAAGAGAGGTGCCTGGTCGGGCTAGAACTCTCCCCAACCGGATCGGGCTGTACTGGCCTGCCTCCCTCTACTCTCGATATATTATTGATTATATAATAAATAAAACTGATGACTATGAAGAGGAGTAGATGGGCCGGGTTAGGCGGACGGGTTAACTCCTCACTCCCTAACTATAAGCTTTATCAAAGAGGAGGGTTTTCAGTTTACTCTTAAATGTGGTGACGGTGTCTGCCCCTCGAACCCAAATTGGGAGCTGGTTCCACAGGAGCGGAGCCTGATAGCTGAAGGCTCTGGCCCCCAGTCTACTTTTAGAGACTCTAGGAACCACAAGTAGCTCTGCATTCTGGGAGAGTAGTGCTCTACTAGGACAATAAGGTACTAAGAGCTCTTCTAGGTATGATGGTGCTTGACCATTTAGAGCTTTGTAGGTCAGGAGGAGGATTTTAAATTCGATCCTAGATTTCACAGGAAGCCAGTGCAGAGAAGCCAATACAGGAGAAATATGATCTCTTATCTTAGTTCTCATCAGAACACCTGCTGCAGCATTCTGGATCAGCTGGAGAGTATTAAGGGACTTATTTGAGCAACCTGATAGTAAGGAATTACAGTAGTCTAGCCTGGAAGTAACAAATGCATGGACTAGTTTTTCAGCATCGTTTTGAGACAGGATATTCCTAATTTTGGCAATGTTAAGATGGAAAAAGGCTGTTCTTGAGTTTTGTTTTAAGTGGGCATTGAAGGATATATCCTGATCGAAAATAGCTCCTAAATTTCTGACAGTAGTGCTGGAGGCCAGGGCAATACCATCCAGAGTAGCTATATCTTTAGATAATGGAAGTTCGGAGGTGCGTTGGTCCCATCACAATAACTTCAGTTTTGTTTGAGTTTAAC
Source organism: Perca fluviatilis (assembly GCF_010015445.1). NCBI lineage: Eukaryota > Metazoa > Chordata > Actinopteri > Perciformes > Percidae > Perca > Perca fluviatilis. The sequence goes on along the minus strand of NC_053134.1, from coordinate 28,300,332 downwards.
ATCAGGAAATTGTGGGTCATCCAGGATTTTATATCTTTAATACACACTTGAAGTTTAGCTAACTGACCACTTTCGTCTGGCTTAATTGACAGATATAATTGGGTGTCGTCTGCGTAACAGTGATAGTTAATTGAGTGTTTCCTAATAATATTACCCAGAGGAAGCATATATAAGGAAAATAGAATTGGTCCAAGCACTGAGCCTTGAGGAACGCCATGGCTAACTTTAGCGTGCTTGGAGGGTTTATCGTTAATGTTAACAAATTGGGATCGCTCAGAGAAATAGGACTTAAACCAGCTAAGTGCGATTCCTTTAATGCCAACTAAGTGTTCCAGTCTCTGTAACAGGATGGTATGGTCAATAGTGTCAAATGCAGCACTAAGATCTAGTAAAACAAGAATGGAGACAAGTCCTTTGTCTGCAGCAGTTAGAAGGTCGTTAGTAATTTTCACCAGTGCCGTCTCTGTGCTATGATTCTTTCTAAATCCTGATTGAAAGTCATCAAATAAACTATTGCTATGTAGAAAATCACATTACTGATTAGCAACTACCTTCTCAAGGATCTTGGATAGAAAGGGATGGTTAGATATAGGTCTATAGTTTGCTAAGACCTCAGGATCGAGGGTGGGTTTTTTCAGAAGAGGTTTTATCACAGCTATTTTAAATGACTGTGGTACATAACCTGTTAATAAGGACATATTGATCATATCTAGTAATTTTAATCTAGTAAAGTGTTAACCACGGGTAACGCTTCTTTGAGTAGTCTCGTTGGGATGGGATCTAAGAGACAGGTAGATGGCTTAGCTGAGGATATCTTTAACATTAATTGTTGAAGGTCTATAGGATAAAAGCAGTCTAAGTATATGTCGGGAATAGTCGTTCTTTCTAGCGTTCCTGCATTTAAAGATGAACCATTAGAAGTTCAGGGCAAAAGGTGAAAGATTTTATCTCTAATTGTTATAATTTTATCATTAAAGAAGCTCATGAAGTCAACACTACTCAGAGCTAGAGGAATAGATGGCTCAGTAGAGCTGTGACTATCTGTCAGCCTGGATACAGTGCTAAATGCTGTTGGAATATCTTCCTTAAATTGAGCTATAGCACTGTCAGATAGGCATCTAGTGTAGACGTTTTTATCTAATTTAGTATAGTCAGGTAGTAAGAATTCAAAAGTAATTAAAGAATGTTCTGATAACACAGAATTCTGCGGAAATATTATTAAATCCTCAATTTCAATACCATATGCCAGCACAAGGTCGAGGGTGTGGGTAAAACAGTGCGTCGCCTTGTGCACACTCTGACTGAAACCGATTGAATCCATTAATGAGTTGAAAGCTGTGCTAAGGCTATCATTGTCAACGTCCACATGGATATTAAAATCACCTACAATAAGTACTTTGTCTGATTTAAGGACTAAACATGATAAAAACTCTGAGAATTCAGATAAAAATTCAGAATACGGACCTGGAGCCCTGTAAATAACAACGAATATAATTGGCTGTAATGTTTTCCATTTTGAATGTTGAAGACTAAGAACAAGACTCTCAAACGAGTTATAATTTAGTTTAGGTTTAGGATTAATTAACAGGCTTGAATCAAAGATGGCTGCAACTCCCCCTCCTCGGCCTGAGCCTCTAGGAATTTGAGTATTAATATGACTGGGAGGAGTGGCTTCATTTAGACTGACATATTCTTCACGGCCCAGCCAAGTTTCAGTAAGACAAAATAAATCAATTTTATTATCCGATATCAAATTGTTTACCAATACTGCTTTAGAAGACAGAGATCTAATATTTAATAGTCCACATCTAATTTTCCTATTTTGTTCTATCGTTGCAGTCGTTTTAATTCTAATTAGGTTGTTGAGTATAGCGCATCTTTTGTTTACCTTTGATTTAACCGATCTGAGTCGGGGGACAGACACCGTGCTTATTAGCGACGATGTGGGCGGCTATCGCTCCAACGGGAAGCACAGAGGGCGCGTAGCACTGCACCTCTGACTAATATCAAACTTGGGTTGTCATGGTTTATGACCGATAATAGACTCGGTCAGATATTTTTATATGAGAGCGGCTCCGTCCCAGGTGGGATGAATGCCGTCTCTCCTAATCAGACCAGGCTTTCCCCAGAACGGCCTCCAGTTATCACATAGCCCACATCATTAGCTGGGCACCACCCCGACAACCATCGGTGGAAGGATGACGTACGGCTGTACATTTCATCACTGGTCAGGTTTGGCAGGGGTCCAGAGAACACTACTGAGTCCGACATTGTCTTTGCGTATGCACAAAGTGACTCAACATTAATTTTAGTGATCTCCGATTTATGACCATTACCACCTACGTCAAGTATGATCTTACTGTATTTACGGTTCTTTTTAGCCAGCAGCTTTAGATGGGATTCTATATCGCCCGCTCTAGCCCCGGGGACACATATGACCGCAGCCGCTGGGGCCGCCGGCTTCACATGTCGTAGTATAGAGCTCCCAATAACCAGAATTGGCTTCTCAGCGGGTGTATCACTGAGTAGGGAGAAACTGTTAGAGAGGCGAAGATGCTCCGGTTTAGAGCGATCGTCATCATGTGCACTCCGTGGTTTAGATCTAACTCTACGCTTCCCTCGGACAGTCACCCACTCCCCCGGCTGCTCAGGGTCTGCCGGGGGACTGCTAGCAGAAGCTACAGTATGTTGGCACGAAATAACTACATGGCGCTGGCTAGCTACGGAAGCATATGATTCTGATTCCATGATGCGGAGCCGTGCCTCAAACTCACTAAGCCTTGCCTCCAGAGCAGCGAATATACTACATTTATTACATGTATCGTTATCACTAAAGGAGGCGGAGGAATAGCTAAACATTTGACACACAGAGCAAGAGTACGGAGCCCTCCTGGTCCCACTTTGTCAAAAAAAATTAATTATAACTATCTCGTGGCCACGAGATACATATCTTGAGGCCTCAAGATACGTATCTCCTGGCCACGAGATAATTCTTCTTCATATTTTATAGCCTATATTTATACTTTTTACATGTATATATGTCACAAAGTGGAGCCAGGCAGCCAGAGTTTTCTTATGTTGTATATAGTGTGGTGTTTCGGGTGTTTTATTTTGTATTATGAATGGCTGAGACACAAGGAGGAAAGACGAGCGGATAGAGAGCGAAAAAGAAACGTTGGGGACGGAGCACAGATAGACGGGCAGGACAGCGGAGCCGGAGCCGGACGACAGCTGTGGATGTTTGGAGGATCGGCGCGTTGTGTCCCGAACGGGAAAAGCAGAGTGGACGTTGCGTGCTGCTGGCCCTCTTCCCCCCTCCCTCAAACAGAAAAGGGTAAAGACTGTAGTCCCTTTCTCTATAGACTGGTTGAAATCAGATTTTCTATTTTTGCCGAAATCTAAAACATACACACACACACACACACACACACACACACACACACACACACACACACACACACACACACACAACACTAACCCCCTAACCCTCCTCCTGGAAACACAAGTATTCTTAGAAAGTCATGCTGCTTTTCTCTGCTAACTTTCTCCCACAACAAATGAAAAAACAAAAACTTCTCGGTTCCCTGGCTAAAAAAGCAATATTCTGGGGTGCTACAAATAAAATCAAGCAGCCAATTTTCCGAGGGATGGACATGGGCATAATGTTTTTGCAAATCGGAACAAACAAACCATCCTTCACACCCTGCTGTGCTCTGTTGCCACGGTGATGGCCACAAGGCCAACCAGTCGCATCTGAACTGGAGGCTTTCTGTCAAATTGCTGTTCTGTGTAAATGCAACACATGCCTTTCTATTTCTGAGATCTGCTGTTCAGTCACACTGACAGGAAGTTTAGGAGCAGAACACTGGACTTTCACAAAGCAGATGTGTTCAGGTGAGTTTTACACAGCTCCCACTGAAATTGTTTGCTGAGAAATTCACAGAGCTGATGCAGCAAGTCGTGCTGTTTGTTTTTGGCTATATATGGAACGATTATCCTCCAGCTCCAAATAGAACAGAGAGAGCTAGAATTTTCCTGAAGGAAAATACCTGCTGGATTTTAAGGAGGAAAAAATATATAGGCAGGGTAAAATAACAAGGTGTAATGGAATTCAATCAATTCCACTATTAGATTTTTGAAGATGTTTTTTCCATACAACTTTTAACACGCCTCATGGTTTCCTGTATTATTCATCAATGCCTCTGAAAATGTACTACATTCTTGCAAGAAAAGAAACTAGCTGCTTTACTTTTACTGTTTGGCTTTGAAATTAAATTCTCAGAGGAAAAAAAAGAACTATATTATAAATACAAGTAAAAGACAGCAATCAAACTCTTCTTCAAACTTCACAATAGAACTAGAAGGTAAGTCTAGGGTTAGCACTATTGAATTATCAGCTGAACATACTATGAACCGACAAATTACAGTTTAATCCTCTTAAATCTCAGTTTAAATCACAGTTTAAACCTCTTAAATCTAACTAGTAGACTGCAGGGCGCCCAAAGAAAAACACAGGAAAAACTCAATATTTAGAGCCCAATTGCACCGGTTCAATAATGATCGAGGGTCACAGACGCTTTTCTGGACTGGAAAACAAATTCAACATCCAAGTTCCAACAATATTCTCCCGTCATGTATCACTATGGGGACATCGACTACATGGAAGTTTGAAACATTTTATTCTTCTTTTTTTGGGTCTCTGAATTATCTTATTTTAACCTATGTTACGTAAATTAGTTTTTAATTAATTAGTTAGTTCAAGTTTAAGTATTATTAAATGGAAGAAGGAAGCTTTAACATTACAGGTGATTCCAAACTGTTGAACAGCAGTGTACATGTCATTTTATAGCAAGATATAATAACAAGATAATATAAATTGTAATATAGTACGTTTTCTGGAAAATCAATTGAGAGTTTGTTTGTTTTAGTCATCTGAAATGATTCCCATGAAACAGTCCTGCGCAATGATTTTACAACATTGCCCACAATGGCCTGATTCAACCAGAAATATTAAAGAGAGCACTAGCACAGTACAAACAAGCTAGTAAAATCACTGACTTTTGACAAATAAATATTGATGGATATCGCCATTTTGGCCATCAATATGCTATAGTATACTGTTTTTGCATTTAGGACGCAAGGATAATGTACTTTACCATTTTGTGCTAGCAGGAAAAAATATAATATGTAGGTTGACACTGTCAAACGGTGAATTTGGAATACCACTGCCGTTGGAAAATAAGGAGGAAGCTATATATTTTCCCAAATATTTAATACAGCGATTGTCCACTGAATGAGTCAGCGACATGTTGCAATGTCCACAGGAAGTGAATTAGAAGCAGAATGTCTCCCAGTAGTTCAGCAGTCATTTCCAGTGTTGTTTTTGAGTTGTTTGCTAATCCTTTTGGGATTTTACAAGTATATTGACAACACGGTTACAGCTTCTTCATGATCAATGTGGTAACAGACATTGTGGCTGTATTGCCTGGTCTGTATTTTCCTGAAAAGTGAATATTACCAGAAGGAAACCTGCAGCATTTATTCTCCTATTTTACAAACTTCACAGGCAAAGAGACAGAAACAAAAAAAAGTTGAAGTCAATAAATAAAAATGCACCATTAGATATTCATTACAATTATCTATCAGTATTTGTGTATACATTCACAAGTAAATTTCACACTTTAGAGCTGCGAGCTACTCCAACATAAATAGACCCATCAGATAAAGATACACTATGCTCGTGCACAGTGGACATTGGCAAGACTGCTACAGAGCAGAATGCAAGGTTTTGCAGTTTTGCAGTTTTTTTTTGTGTTCAACTTTTTTTATTGCCACCTTCAGACATACAAAACAAATTACACAACATGTGACAGATAATAGTAGATGGTGCACAGAACAGATAAACACCAATTGAACAAGAACAAAAACTCTCTCCCAACCCCACCTTCTGCGGTCCAGAGGAAAACAAAACAGAAATCACACCTTGCCTAATCATCCAACTCTAATTCTTGTGGGGTTGAGGTAATTAGGTCTGATATTTGTGCTGCTGTGGTTTTTTTAGGCTGATAGTTGATGGTTTGGCTTTGTTTATCCTTGCTTTAGAGAGCTCAAGCATAACTATGTCCAGAAAATACGCCAGTTTGTTCAGGTTGACAGAACGTGCAATAGGTCCTCTGACATATGTTGAAGTGGATCTGCTGGTGATTTGGGTTCTTGGAACAGTAGAAAATGTTATCCCAAACTGTCTCCCAATTAATTGCGTTCCCCTCAGGGCTCAGCTCTCACTCCCATTTCCCCACTATTGGGAGTTTTCCTGAGGATACTTGCATCAGTTTAGCATAAATCCTGGACACGAATCCTCTCACAGGAAAATCAACAAACCATTTAATGACTGGGTGCGCCTCAAGACTATTTCCCCATGGTACTCCATAACATTTTAGGGCTGATGTTAAGCGCAGATAAAAGTAGAAGGATGTCCTGGGGACCTCGAAACTAGCTCTCAGATCTTTAAAACTCAACATACCTTTCTCGTTGAATAGCTGGTCTAAAGTATAAATACCTCTGTCACTCCACTGTTTACAAGCAGAGGTTTTGTTACCAGACATTAAGTGGGCATTGTGCCATATTGGGGTATTCAAATGCCAGTTATTGGTGTAGTGTATTTGCTCCTCCACCTGTTTAAAGTTGATCAATGTGTTGGTGATAATAGGGCCATAGGTTAGCGTACACTTTTTTGGACACACCCCTGCAAAGACAAGGTCTTGCAGTCTTAGACTTCCAGTGAGGTTTTGCTCTATTTCTCTCCATGGAACTGTAGATGATAGGTTCATCCACACTCTGAGGGCCCGTAGCTATACGGATAGGTTATAATATTTTGCAGCAATCTCAATAATCAGCATGCATACTGATTTTCTTTAATATAAGAATGCATATATGCATATATGACGTCCTCCTGTCAAACCTCACCAGTGTTGAAGCCTCTGCTCAGAGCCGGCCAGGGTCGATGGTTCTTCCACAGGTTCCCCAGGTACCAGTCACTCTGGTTCTCCACCAGACCAAGAACCTGCTGACCTGAACACAGCAAACACGACACTGTTACTGTTTTTTCACATTCTCTACATTTACTTGTATTGTCTCCTGGGGCTTTTGACTGAAGTAATTTGGTGGTTTTTCAAAAAACAATGTTGCATATCTTTAATATGTGTACCTCTAACTCATTGTACCCCAAAGAAACTCAACTGTATACTACTGACTTACTGTGTACTTCTATTTCAGAGGAACTACATTTACAGAGAAATGTTACGGTTGTTGTAAATGTTACAAAATATAACAATTCAAATGTGATGCATTATAATTAATTAAACTATCCAGCATTATATTAGAGTTTAAAGCTCCACCCTTAAACAGATGTTAAGTAAAGTTAAAGGCATAATATGCAATATTTTCCTTAAAAACAATGTATAGACTAATACAAAAGTAATCCCTCTCAATTATCACTTATGACCCACTAGAAGTGTGTGGTGATGTCTGTATCTGCAGAGACCCTGCCCTCTGCCTGGATTTTCTCTTTTCTTCTTATTTTGCTGAGTGCAGGATGTTAATAGGCATCAAAGAGCCTTTGGGCCCCAAGTGGGTGTCGCACAAGTTTAACTGACACAGACACACAAACACAGACAGGATGACGCTCTGCATTCACTTATAATCCAACAATGCAGGATTAGGGTGTGTTTATTTGTGCTTTAAAACCTAAGCGCAGTGAAACAATCAGAAAATAACTTTTTAAATGATCTGATTTACTGCTTTGTTCAGCGCTCCCTCTCTTCATTCACACCACTGCCTGGTACAAAAACAGGACCGCAAGGCCCTGCAAAGAGTGGTTTGGTAGGCTAAACACACAACAGGCGCTGCCCTACCCTGCCTAAAGAATAGTTATATCTGGCGCTGCAAGAAAAAGGCAAATCATTAAAGATCGACAACCACCCGGGTACCGGATACACCAGCACTGAGAGGCTCAGGAGGAGCTTCTACCCTCAAGACACTAGGATCCTAAGATCCTAAGACTGCCCCTCCAGCCCCCCCACATTCTGCTTCATGATAAATCATTCACAAGTTGAAGGAGCTGATGGGATTACATTTCATTGAAATTGTACCTCATAGGATTTTCATGTGACAAATAAAATGATTAATTGAGTGATGATCTGAAAATCAGCTGTTCTTGACTGGATTTGGACTGTATGCAGACAGAAATAGGTGCAAATTGAATTCTATACTCAACAATACAATTAATTTAAAGTTTTTAAGCCACAAGACAAAATGTATAAATAGGACAGGCAAGGAAGCAGAATGAAATAAAGAGGAGATCCAGGAGATGACAGGACAAGAGGGGAAGGGATGTAATGTGGGCTTTAGGGCGGGAGATTATGAAAGGCAACCTGAGCAGAGATAAAGGTCAAGGAGAGCCTGGAGAGCAGGCATGGGTGTAGCAGTTGCAGCTTTAATGAAGACTGTAAGAAAGATTAATGATAGCTTATTGGAGCAGGCAGCAGAGAGCAGGCAGCCCCTTTAGAGAGGATGCAAAACAAAGAACAAAGAGGTGATGACTGAGCGGGACAATTAGAGCTCAAAAACAAAACCTGCTCATTTTAATGAGACAAACTTCACAGGTGATTCTACTTTGGTTTGGGTTCATCAAAAAAGTGCCTGTTAGCTCAATCTCGTTTTTTATTAGGGGTCCAAGCACGAGTCTGGAAGAACTGCCGGTAGCAGAGCTACGCCGTTCGCACAGCAGGGCTGTGGAACCATATTGTTTTTCTAAGGATTAATCATTATTCTTCTCCGCCTAAAACTCTGACTACAGCCTAAACCATACATGGTGGGGGGTTGCCATTTTCAGGACTGGTCCAAAACTCCGCAAGGACCTCAGCCGCAAAAATGTACCCACTTCCACCACTAGGTGGTGCTATAGCAGAAAAAACGCGTTTGGCCCTATAACTCCCACACCATACACCCGACATTCAAAAACCATACATCCACGCGTTCCCTGGATCCAACTGAATCAAGTCATATAGGCCCCGCCCATTTCCGCCTAGACTTTATGCGTGAAAAATCATGATTTATCAAAAACCTACTTTTTCGATCTCCTCCTAGACCGTGCAACCGATTGGCACGAAATTTGGCAGGTAGCATCTTCAGATGGGCCTGACAAAAAGTTAATAAAAATAATTTTGATAGGATAAAAATTGCGCATATTACGCACAAATTAATTTGTGTAGCTAACTATATAAACACCAACTTTGTCATATATTGACCAAAATAAATGCTATTAACGCAAAACTAGATTCTTGTTTTCCATGACCCTCTGAAGGTCCCCCACGCGTTTTACGAAAATTGGTCACTAGGGGGCGCTACAAGTACAAAAAGTTTATATCTCATTAACGGCTCATCCGATTTTTTACAAAATTTGATGGGTAACATCTAGGGCCACTCCTGAGGCCAACCCTCGAGTGGGGTACTGAGGGGTCAAAGTGGGCGTGGCCTATGGGACCCAAGTTTAGATTCACCACTTACACTAATGTGAACAACTTTAAATTTACAGGGTAGATGGACAATGGGCCCTGGACCACATCTACCAAAAAGTACACATGTGGACCACTAGGCGGCGCTATAATGTTTTTTGGCCTTTAATTCCCACATTACACATTGTACATTAAAAACATCCACGTGTTCCTTGAATCAAGCTGAATCACATGATATAGGCCACACCCATTTCAGCTGAAAACTGTTTTCGCAAAATCGCGCAATGTCTAAAACCAACTTTTTTGAACTCTTCCTAGGCCTTGCGACCGATCTGCACAAACCCTTGTACGTAGCATCTCCAGATGGATATGACCAAAAGTTACTCAAAGAATTTTGCTACGTTAAAGTATGCGCATTTGGCGACCAAACAAATTTTCCTAGCTAGCTACCACACACATCTCATATCATATCTCGGCCAAATTAAATGTTATCAGCAAAAAACGAAGATCGGCCTTTAGGGGGTGCTATAAACAATGTTTATTTGTTTTGGTCAATAATTCAATGCATTTAAATGGGAAATTTGCAATTGCAATATCTCTGCCAAAGTAAGTGCAATCAACACGAAACTTGGGATGCTCGTTCGGTATGCCGATCTGAGTCTCTGTACCAAATTTGGCAAAGACTGGCCATTAGGGGGCGCTATAATCAACGTAGATGAGTTTTGGCCCTTTTACTCAATCAATGTCAATGGCCTATTTGCAATGGGTATGTACCACAGACCTTGCAGCTTACACTTTTGGTTTTTGCTTTTGCATGCTCCCCTGGTTTTCTACAATAAACACACTTCTTAACCCACCTGACAAAGTTTCTACAACCTTCACAGTGGACAAATGCAACTCTTTTCTCTCACTCTTTCAATCCAAAATCAACACCATTCATAGGCGCCGATACCGTGGGTGCTCCGGAGCTCGATCACCCTCGGAAAATACTGAACACCCACGTGTGCCAGACTGCCAGTGGGCTACATTCATTTAAAACTAAACACTACAGTTGGTGCTAAGTGGAGTGTCTGTCATAGTGTGATTGGTTTTGTCGGTGGCATTGATTCTTAATTTCCCACGAAGCTCATCGCGGTTACATGTCAGTTAAACTTTTCATCTCCAATCCTATCTGTATTTGTGAGAAGTGGCGCTGTCCTGAGTTGAAAGCCTACTTTACGGCTTTATTATCGAGTTAATAGGCGTGTGTTCGCGTCGGCCGCTGTCTAATTTCCTAAGGTTCTGAAATGCAAACAATTTTTGACTACTTTTGTTTTTTTAAAAGGGCGTGTGCCTGTGAGTACCCACGGAGGAAAATATAAATCGGCGCCTATGACACCATTTATAACAACTTGAGCACCTCCCCTGCTCCTTCAACCACCACACACTGACGTTTGCCTCCCCACCGCCAGGCTTTGGGTTCAGCTTTTGCACGTTCCCCGGGGCAACTGGCATCGGAGGCTTGGGCCCCGTCATAACTGCTTGCAGTTCTAGTTTTATTATTTATCTTGAACAATCAACAATGTTGCAAAAAAAAATAAAAAATAAAACACAAACAATCAGAATTTACCAGAAAAATAAAAAATAAAAAAGGATTGTTCAAGAAGGAGCAGGCGGAAGCAAATAGCTTATTTGTTCCTGCCCCTACTTCACAATATCATATTATTACAAAACAATCAGGTCTTACAATAACTTACGATACAACAATATACAACAATACCTTTACATTACAATTCCATTCCTATGTTTTGGTCTATTCTTTTCTGTATTGGTCAAGTAATGATTTATTTAATCTATTTTTTAACTGAATGATATTATGGCTCTGTGTAATGTCATTGTTCAGTCCATTCCATAAGTTCATTTAACAGCAGTTCGCACAAGAGTTTGTTTCAACATACAATGTCCTCTTAGATGATATCCCCCGTCTCTTTCATTAAACACTGCGCGTATGTAAATTTTCTTTAACTTTAAACATAAATTGTGCAGTTTTAAATGTAACAATGTCCATACATTTCAGCAAATGTGAATAAAAAAAAGATGATAGTGTGCTCATAACACCTGGTGTGATTCATTATCCTGATTGTGTCTGTCTGCTATTTGCTTCTGAGCAGGTGGTGTACAATGGATTTATCCGGGTTTTCACTGAAAACAGCTGCCTGCTGCTGGAAATGAGTTTGATGAGAGTAAAATCCAAAACAATGGGCTGAAAGAGGCTAAAACACTGTAGAGCTGAGGGGAACTGTAGAGTTGTTTATGTTTCTATGTAGGTTTGTCACTACAAGCAACACCTTACACTCTGTAGTCTGGATCAACAGGAGCACATTTCTAGGATAATTGCCCTTACTTTCCGCCCTCTGTGTGTTGCCGTTGGCAAGTTTTGAAAAAAATTTGGATCATGCAATAAGGCAGGCATGCTTGGTTCTTTCGGGGGAATGATTGTAAATCTTTACAATCAATCCACAGAAAGAACCAATGGCATCTAACTGGGACGTTTTGGGACCGATTGGTACACACAGCGATAAACTAGTAAGACCAAATTACGTTTAACCATGTATCCAGCTGATTTAAATAACTCACGTTACAGTACTGTGTGAACAGTTCATTTAATTTAATATTGTATGTGGTGTTTACTTTTGCGGGGCACACATGTTCCACCAGAACAAGTTCCTTACCGAGACGATTTTGCAGAGCCACCATTTCTGCGTTTGGAACTCAGCGCCACCCAAGACCATTGTGATTGGTTTAAAGAAATGCAAACAACCCAGAGAGTTGTTTTCTCCTATCCTAGAATGTCTGTGTGGTGTAGCCAGACCTTACTTCACAGTGCTGTGGAGATAGGTCTGGCACACTTTCAACACTTTTTAACCAGATTTCATTTTCAATTTTATTTATAGTGTCAAATCATAACATATGTTATCTCAGGCCACTTTTTATATAGAGAAGACCTAGACCACACTCTCTAATTTACAATATTCCCCCAAAAGCAAGCACTTGGTGACAGTGGCAAAGAAAAACGCCCTTTGAAAATGCGAAACCTCCAACAGAACCTGGCTCTAGGTGGGCGGCCATCTGCCTTGACCTGGAAAAAGAAAACAACTGAACCTTTCTCCTTTCCCATCATTATCAATGGCATTGTTTATGTGTCAGAGAAGCAAAATAAACAGGGAAACATGTTGATGCTGTTATACTAAAGAAATGCTGTTCACAACAATGTGTTAAATCTGTGACTAATCTGTGACGAAATCTAAAAATCCACAATGAGAAAAACTGAGGAGCACCTGATCGTGAACTCTCAACCATCGGCCCGTTCCAAGAACAGTTAAATACTGGGTTTTCAGGTCAGAGAGCCATGACAGGCAAGAAAAAGGAAACAAAATCAATAGAGCTGTACTCTGTATCAACACAAAATACGTTTATCTCTGGTTTAGAATATCTTAAAGAAAATACCCCAAATAGCTCAAAACAAGGGGATTCTTCTCACTGTTTTCTATATTCAAACCACAGCAACTGCATAAACTTTTAGAATCTTCAAAAAATTCATTCACATTACACTGTTCAGTAACTATTGATTTTGTATTTCACAGACTATCTGGCCTGTGAGCCTAGGAAGGATGAAAGCCAATACCTGCAATTCAGCAATTACAGTCTGGTTAGAATGGATTACAGTTGGACATAATAGTATGTATGCATGTCTCACTAAGCAAAGTCCTCACACAGCAAACCTCAGGCCATCCAAAATCTATTTCTCAGCATGCAGCATGCGGCTGAGGGAGGAGTGAGCAAGTTCTTAAATTAGCTGTGAAGAGGTACAAGGAGATCAGTGGGGGTGTTTCCTGCTGAGTCAGTGGTGCTGGTACAAGTAAAGATGAAAGACAAGGTCAGCATAGTCTATCCTCACTCCACCATTTCATCCTGCAACTGCACCTCACATGGAGCTTTGATTAACAACCATATCAGGATATTCATTTATCATTAACAAGTCTAATCACGTTTCTAATTCTAAGTGAGAAATCTTTGAAACTTTTGTTCAATTGGAGGTTGTTTTGTCACTAAAATGGTCCGTACTAGGGCTAGAATTTTGATGACATGATGATAATGTCTTATTGTTTTACAAAATTCTGTTGTCCAAATTCATGATGTAACTTGTGAACTGTAATTAAAAACAAAGAAATTAGTAATTTAAACGTTTGTTTTACACATGTGGAAAACAGTTAATTGCAGTAAACATTTTTTTATTTTTTTATCACGTGATATACTGTGTATACCACATGGAGACACATAAGATGACACGTTTTTCCTGGAATCTATTTTTGAAAACTCAAGGACTATTCCCGTGTTCCCGTGTTCCAAACGCAGAGAACTGGATGCAATTCCCGGCCGCGTCCTGCTGCGTCCTGCTGCGTCCTGCTGCGTCCCGTGTTCCAAACGCAGAGAACTGGATGCAATTCCCGGCCGCATCCTGCTGCGTCCGCCGCATCCACCCATGCTCTGCAGCGCCACATTACATCCCGCAACGCCCTGCTGTGATGTTCATATGCACAGAGTAGTCAGGATCCGTTATAGGAGACTGCACTACTCAGTATGACACGATGTGCCCTGCTATGACATGAACTTCCACGATGACCTTCGAAGTCACTGTTCCATTATCTTTAATGTGACTATTATTTGCTACTGTTCATCACACCACCAAATGGCCCCGTCAGACACCGCCTACCAAGAAACAACAAAATCACGGTTAAGTAACGCAGTAACGCAGCCTGCTTACGGGGAAGTAACAGTAATCTAATTACTGTTTTTGCAATTATAATCCCTTACTTTACTCGTTACTTGAAAAAAGTAATCGGATTACAGTAACGCGTTACTTCTAACGCGTTACTGCCCATCAGTGCTCGTGAGTGACAATGACGTATGAGCGCCGCGACGTCAGTGGTAAACACCGACATGTGTAGTGTTGAACAAGAGACAACATGGGGCGCGGGAGAGAGCAGGACCATGTAGCGTTTAATGCTTGGAAGTACCGACATTACTTTGAGTTTGACTCGGTTAAAGGTGACAAAAACATCAGCATCCGCTGTACACTCTGCGTGGGAAGAAAACTTTTATCTACAGCGAAAAATTCCACTTCAAATTAGAGCAAGCACCTAGCAAGCCGGCACAGCAATGTGAAACTCACTGGAAAAAAAACCTGAACCCCCAACTGACATGACTGCTGCGGCTACATCCAGCTCTACCGGGCGAACCTCCGTGGGCCCCTCTCCTGCTAAACAGGTGAAAATAGACTTAAAAGCGACAGGACTTAGTGCCGCTGAACTGAAGAAGCTCGTCACTGGCTATATTGTCGAGGACATGCTACCAATTTCCACTGTTGACTCTGAATCGTTCCGACGCATGTTTTTGAAAAGTAACTTAGTAAAGTAACTAGTACAGTAACTAATTACTTTTGAAAATAAGTAATCAGTAAAGTAACTGGATTACTTTCTTGGAGAAGTAATCAGTAACTAATTACTATTTCCAAGTAACTTGACCAACACTGCTCACAAGACAGTCTCACGAAACAAAATCACGGTTAAGTAACGCAGTAACGCAGCCTGCTTACGGGGAAGTAACAGTAATCTAATTACTGTTTTTGCAATTATAATCCCTTACTTTACTCGTTACTTGAAAAAAGTAATCGGATTACAGTAACGCGTTACTGCTAACGCGTTACTGCCCATCAGTGGACAGGACGTACCTCTCAAGTCTACACAATAGAACTGTCTCCAGCACTTTGGACATAAAACTGGCCAGAGCTACTGGCCTAATTATCTGAGCTGTTCAGCTTCCCCACTTTATCTTTAATAACTGGTACTAGCACAACAGAGAATCAGATAATAGATTCAGGTAATGCTCCATGAACAAAAAAACCTGTGTAGCACATAGCTACCAGAGGGCACAGTTTCTTACTGGCAAGTTTAAGATGTTCAGCTGTAATACTATCCAGACCACAGGCCTTATTATCTCTTAACTTCAATATTGCTTCATTGACTTCAGCAGAAGTGACAACAACATCATCATTAAACTCTACATTATCCACTACAAACAGATTCATTTTTTACACAATTTAACAATTCATAATATTGTTTCCGCCATAACTGTGAAATTTCATCAGGACCACTCACACCATCTATATTAGATGGGAGAGATGTTTTGCTATTATTCATAGTTTTTATTTCTTTCCAGAAGTCATTAACATAATTTTTTTGCAGCTTCCATGCCAGTGAATCTGACCTCATAGTGTTTTCATTTCTTTTAATATAGCGAAGTGCATATTTAAATCTAGCATTAGTGCATTTCTTATTTTCAAACAAGGGGCCATGCCTGTATGGAGGTCTTCTACATGATCTTTCCAACCTGGCTTACCATTGCACACTTTTGTCCTATGTTTAAATAGAGGCCTACTCGAGATACCGAGAGACTCCACAATGGCCTCATACAGGGAACACAAATCCTTACAGCGTTGTACATTCTTACAGTGCATATCCCGACACAATAAGGCAACTTTTGGCACCTTAATATTACCCAACAAAGCATCAGAATGACAATTGAAATATTCATTAAGATTTTTTTTAGACAATTTTCCCAACATCAATGCCATTATCCACAGGCAACAACACTGGTAAATTGCCTGTGTTAAACACCATGAGAAAGGATATATGGTCCGTAGTAGCCAGATTGTAACCAATCTTCATCATATTGATGGAGTCATGGGCATCCACTGTACAAAGGCAGTGATCCAGCCAGGAAGTAGAGTGCCAGGCCTCGCTGATATAAGTATAGCTATCATTCGGCAATAGTACCTTACTAGATAAAATCAATCCACCGTCTGAACAAAACTGCATTAAATGATTACCAAATAAAGAGTTGGCATCAGATACATCAGCATTCATGTCACCAACGACATAGATACAGGTAGAAGAATTGTCCTGAATAAAAGACATGATAAATGCCAATCTACTGAGGTACTCCTCATTTTGTATGCACTCATATGGCGTATAGACATTCAAAATTATTATGTTCTTATCATTACAACACAGCTCAAGCCCAATAGCCCAGTCAACACCCAATCTTATAACATTAACCAACTGGTCATATTTTTTATTCCACATCGTGGCTACCCCCCCCGGGAATTCTCCCCCGGACAACTTTAGCACTTAGTTGTTGATTCACCTGCCCCATGAAAGTCCCTATGTATAGAACTTAGTCCTTGCAGGTCTTGTTTAGCCAGTAACGTCTCCCGGACACACAAAATGTCACGTGTCCATCAATTTGTCCACAACAATACGGCGTGATTTATCAGTTTCACTGTGGCCAACACACAGATGTTCATATCGGTTAATTCATATCATAGCAGCTACAATGCAGGCTGGCTCTCATGTGGAGCTGCAGGTGTACCATGGCAATTCAGTTCACCCCCCACCTCATTACCAAATACCTTGGGGCCAAGGGCCACATAATAGCAACGAACAAGTCCCGTCGGGCCAGAGTTTTGGATCGTACATATCAGCAACATTTTTACATTCAGCGGTGATGTGAAATGAGCCATACCTGCTGTGGGCCGACTCGATCTTTCAACACGTCACTGTTCCGTTTTCCAATATCTCAGATAAATATTCACGTAGCGTGTCTGCATCCAGAGTGGGAGAAAACCTAGTGGCAAACACATTCACCAACTTTGTTTTCACCACTCCAATGTTGCTCTCAGTACCAGTTCCAATTATTCCCACATTCCTCTGGTCACATTTCAAGTGAGCTTGTTTGTGGTTGGATTTCCGCGGCACAGTTTCTTTAAGGGACCCCGGCTTTTTGTGACCTTCTTTCACAACAACGCTCCACTGTGGGGACTGTAGTTGTGATTGTGGCGATGTTACTGCTACATCCAGGAGCTCCCGTTGTTAGCAGAGCCCACCAGCCCCTTCACCTCTCCACGTGAGGTGCTGGCGATCGAAGGAGACAAGACTTCCCAGCGGGAGACGTTGTTTTCTCCTCCTGTCGAACAGGGCCTGCTAGCCCCTGCACCCCCTTTCGTGCGGTGCCAGCAGCAGGGTCGCAGGCCGATGTGCGGTGCGTCTCCACTGCTGTCACACGGTGATCCATGGCAGCAACAATTGCCCCAATGTTCTCACCCACTTCTGCCTGCATTTCCAATGCCCTCCTCAGACCTGAGACTTCCTGGCTCAGCTGCTCCACTCGGCTAAGCAGCGCTGAGGCGTCCATATTGCCAAACCCGACAGGTGGCAGTTCATCCAAGTAATGTGAAACAAACCGAGGAATATTTTTACCACACTCATTTAGAACCTGACATTATTCACATCCTTCTGTGGGCCTTTATGTGCGATACAGCGTAGCGTGGTATCCGGGCATACATCAAACAAAAAACGTTTGGACTCCTCAATCCACACAGATGAAAAGTTGTTTGTTGCCAACAAAACAATTTCATCATGGCTGAGTGTATTCATTTTAACCACGATAAAGTTTAACAGTTCATCTTCCACTATCACTTTCCCATTGTCCGTTTTGTAGATTGCAGGTTTTGTATGGGGTCAAGCCGAGCTTCCACCAGCGGCACCCACCGCCATAATCAGAGTGTATCAGAGTGTCAATACCTAGACTTTACAAAGAATAAAGCTTTCACAAATCTAATACCTATTTTTTAAGAATCTTGAGCCTCTCTGGGATCATTTAGTCCAGATTTGACAAGTCTAGGTATAGTGGTTTTGGCTCCAGACCTGTTCCAATGTGGTCTACGTGTGAAAAGATCCATGAAATCTCCCTTTATTGCATTTTCACAAATGTGTGATAACAACCTTTGAAGGCCATGGTCCAGCTCTTTAGTGTCCTGAATTAGGAAACTAACGTTAAAGGTTCCATGGCATGAAAATTTCACTTTTTGAGTTTTTTTAACATTAATATGCGTCCCCCCCGCCTGTATATGGTCCCCCAGTGGCTAGAAATGGTGATAGGTGTAAACCGAGCCCTGGGTATCCTGCTCTGCCTTTGAGAAAATGAAAGCTCATACATGTATGTTTTGTCTTAATGAAAGTATTTCATTGATTTCTATGAGAAAAAAAGCCTACAGAAATGAGGACTATCTTATCCTTGAACTAACATTACTGTATCTCAGGTGTTTAGTATCTTGAAAAAATATTTTCAAGAAACAAGTGACAGAAAAGGGGGGCTCACAATAATCAGGATAATCTTATATTCTGGCAAAGAAAAATATTCTATTCATATTGTGATATTGAATTAATACTTTTCAGGCCATATTCTTATTTTTCACTGTTCAACACTGCCACCAAAAATGAAAATTTTTTATTGGACAATTTTGTAAAACCCCAGACTATATTAAATGAAAATGTTGTTTAACCTCCAATGCCAAAGGTTATTCTCCAAGCAGGCATTTTGACTTGTCATGGCAGGGGCGATTCTAGGATCTGACCTTTGGGGGTGCTCAGCCCCTAATGAAAAGTTGATAGCAGTTAAGCTAGGGGGGTTCGGGGGCATGCTTCCGTAAGATTTTTTTGTTTTTTAAACCCTTAAATCATGACTTCTTGTGAGTTTTGGGGAAAGAAATAGACAGATTGAGACATGCAATTATGACAAACTATCAACAGATTCAAGGCATCTGCTGTGAAAAAAGATGGAAACTACAAAGCATGATTATTGCAGCACACATAACCAGGGGCGTTGGACTGGGGGGGGGTGAAAGGGGACTGAAAAATATGCTAGAATTCATATTTGGCTGTGTTGAATGACGGGCGAGACCCCCTCCGAGCGCCCCCCCATATTCAAAATAGGGAATAAAACTGTACAACTGTTTAACTAGTATTGATAAAGCTGTACCCGTCCTTGCCCTCCCCTGAATATGTATACCTACTCCTAAAACTACTAATGCCATGTAATGAGTAAGCAAGAATCAGTGAAAGTTGACACATTAAATACTTCAACAAAGTGCCATTTATTAATACACTAAAACTGTATACTCCTAATTAATCATAAAACAAGCTATATATACAGTACAGGCCAAAAGTTTGGACACCTTCTCATTCAATGTGTTTCTTTATTTTCATGACTATTTACATTGTAGATTCATCAAAACTATGAATGAACACATGGAATTATTTACTTAACAAAAAAGTGTGAAATAACTGAAAACATGTCTTATATTTTAGATTCCTCAAAGTAGCCACCCTTTGCTTTTTTTGATAGCGCTGCAAACCCTTGGTGTTCTCTCAATGAGCTTCATGAGGTAGTCACCTGAAATGGTTTTCACTTCACAGGTGTGCTTTGTCAGGGTTAATTAGTGGAAGTTTTTCCATTATTAATAAAAAAGCAAAGGGTGGCTACTTTGAGGAATCTAAAATATAAGACATGTTTTCAGTTATTTCACACTTTTTTGTTAAGTACATAATTCCATATGTGTTCATTCATAGTTTCGATGCCTTCAGTGAGAATCTACAATGTAAATAGTCATGAAAATAAAAAGGAAACGCATTGAATGAGAAGGTGTGTACAAACTTTTGGCCTGTACTGTATATGTAGCTTGCTTTATGATTATCATTTCGAGAGGCCCTATGCTATAATTTGAAGAGGTCTATTATGATTTTTTGTCTGCCAATGCAGATAGAAAAGCTACAATTCTCGTTAAGAACGTTTGCATGATGTGCATGATGTGCAACGTTTAAATAGGCTACTAATGCAATCATACAGTAAAGCATGCCTACTTTTTTTTATTGTTGTAGTGTTATCATCAACAGTTTGTCCACCACTCATTTTTATCAAGGGGTTAAGTGTTTTAAGGGGAGTTGTGCTTACCGCAGGTTGTAGCCTCACTCCCTCATCTCTGTCCCTCTCCTCCTCCTCACATTTCCACCTACTCATTTCCTAGTTCTCCTTTTCCATAAACAACATGAAATCAAGGAA
This sequence comes from Perca fluviatilis, assembly GCF_010015445.1. Lineage (NCBI taxonomy): Eukaryota > Metazoa > Chordata > Actinopteri > Perciformes > Percidae > Perca > Perca fluviatilis. The sequence goes on along the minus strand of NC_053134.1, from coordinate 28,279,819 downwards.
AGAGATAACTTTTCCTGGTACAACTTTCCAACCGTGGTTAAAAGCACAGGGGAGACACTTTGTTTCTCCGTCTCCACCTCCAGAGTCAGATTTGCTCCGAAGCTAATCCTCGTCATCATGTACCACATATTCACTGATGTGATCATGGACTGACGTGCTGACGTGTACGGTATTGTCACTTCCGGTGTTCCCGTGTTCCAAACGCTAGTTTGCTGCTCCAGCAAAAACTTACTCAACTCTGCTTTATTGTCTAAATTAGCGGCTATTTGCCTGGATTGCATTTTAATTACAATTGTTCACTCAAGCACTTATACTTCGCTTCCCTTACAGCGACTGCCTCGCTGATCTTACAGTTGTTAAAACGCTGTTAGCTACTTTAGCTTAGCCATTAGCAGTGTTGCTCTGTGTGTCAAATGTTTAGCTATTCCTCCGCCTCCTTTAGTGATAACGATACATGTAATAAATGTAGTATATTCGCTGCTCTGGAGGCAAGGCTTAGTGAGTTTGAGGCACGGCTCCGCATCATGGAATCAGAATCATATGCTTCCGTAGCTAGCCAGCGCCACGTAGTTGATGCGTGCCAACATACTGTAGCTTCTGCTAGCAGTCCCCCGGCGGACCCTGAGCAGCCGGACGAGTGGGTGACTGTCTGAGGAAAGCGTAGAGTTAGATCTAAACCAGGGAGTGCACATGATGACGGTCAAACCGAAGATCGGGATCCTCTCTAACAGTTTTTCCCCTACTCAGTGATACACCCGCCGGAGAAGCCAATTCTGGTTATTGGGAGCTCTATACTGCGACATGTGAAGCCGGCGGCCCAGCGGCTGCGGTCACATGTGTCCCCGGGGCTAGAGCGGGGATAGAATCCCATCTAAAGCTGCTGGCTAAAAAGAACCGTAAAAACAGTAAGATCTTACTTCACGTAGGTGGTAATGGTCGTAAATCGGAGATCACTAAAATTAATGTTGAGTCACTTTGTGCATACGCAAAGACAATGTCGGACTCAGTAGTGTTCTCTGGACCCCTGCCAAACCTGACCAGTGATGAAATGTACAGCCGTACGTCATCCTTCCACCGATGGTTGTCGGGGTGGTGCCCGGCTAATGATGTGGGCTATGTGAATAACTGGAGGCCGTTCTGGGGAAAGCCTGGTCTGATTAGGAGAGACGGCATTCATCCCACCTGGGACTGAGCCGCTCTCATATCAAAAAATCTGACCAAGTCTATTATCGGTCATAAACCATGACAACCCAAGTTTGATATTAGTAATCAGAGGTGCAGTGCTACGCGCCCCTCTGTGCTTCCATTGGAGCAGTCGCCCACTCATAGTCTAATAAGCACGGTGTCTGTCCCCCGACTTAGATCGGTTAAATCAAGGTAAACAAAAGATGCGCTATACTCAACAACCTAGAATTAAAACGACTGCAATGATAGAACAAAATAGGAAAATTAGATGTGGACTATTAAATATTAGATCTCTGTCTTCTAAAGCAGTATTGGTAAATGATTTGATATCAGATAATAAAATTGATTTATTTTGTCTTACTGAAACCTGGCTGGGCCATGAAGAAAATGTTAGTCTAAATGAAGCCACTCCTCCCAGTCATATTAATACTCAAATTCCTAGAGGCTCAGGCCGAGGAGGGGGAGTTGCATTCATCTTTGATTCAAGCCTGTTAATTAATCCTAAACCTAAACTAAATTATAACTCGTTTGAGAGTCTTGTTCTTAATCTTCAACATCCAAAATGGAAAACATTACAGCCAATTATATTCGTTGTTATTTACAGGGCTCCAGGTCCGTATTCTGAATTTGTATCTGAATTCTCAGAGTTTTTATCATGTTTAGTCCTAAAATCTGACAAAGTACTTATTGTAGGCGATTTTAATATCCATGTGGACGTTGACAATGATAGCCTTAGTACTGCTTTTAACTCATTATTAGATTCAATCGGTTTCAGTCAGAGTGTGCACAAGGCAACGCACTGTTTTAACCACACCCTCGACCTTGTGCTGGCATATGGTATTGAAATTGACGATCTAATAATATTTCCGCAGAATTCGGTATTATCAGATCATTCTTTAATTACTTTCGAATTCTTACTACCTGACTCTACTAAATTAGATAAAAGCTTCTACACTAGATGCCTATCTGACAGTGCTATAGCTAAATTTAAGGAAGATATTCCAACAGCATTTGACTCTTTGTCATGCCTTAACATAACAGAGGACCTTTATGTTAACCTCAGTCCCTCTCAAATTGATACATTTGTAGACGGTGCTACGACCTGCCTACGGACAACTTTAGACTCTGTTGCTCCCCTCAAAAAGAAGATGATTAAGCAAAGGAAACTAGCACCTTGGTATAACTCCCAAACTCGCAAATTAAAACAAATCTCGCGGAACCTCGAAAGTAAGTGGCGTTCCACCAAAGTGGAAGAATCTCGTTTGGATTGGCAAGAAAGTCTCAAAACCTATAGGAAGCCCCTAAGAAAGGCCAGATCAGACTATTACTCATCACTAATAGAAGAAAATAAGAACAACCCAAGGTTTCTTTTCAGCACTGTAGCCAGGCTGACAGATAGTCACAGCTCTACTGAGCCATCTATTCCTCTAGCTCTGAGTAGTGATGACTTCATGAGCTTCTTTAATTATAAAATTATAACAATTAGAGATAAAATCTATCACCTTTTGCCCTCAACTTCTAATGGTTCATCTTTAAACGCAGGAACGCTAGAAAGAACGACATTATACTTAGACTGCTTTTATCCTATAGACCTTCAACAATTAATGTTAAAGATATCCTCAGCTAAGCCATCTACCTGTCTCTTAGATCCCATCCCAATGAGACTACTCAAAGAAGCGTTACCCATGGTTAACACTTCATTACTAGATATGATCAATATGTCCTTATTAACAGGTTATGTACCGCAGTCATTTAAAATAGCTGTGATAAAACCTCTTCTGAAAAAACCCACCATCGATACATAGTCTATCGAGGCTGGGCATTGTCAGTGCATTGTGGAATTTATGTGATATGTAGGCTATTGGGGTGGGGCAATATGTCACCTGTGCAATATTGTATTTTTGTAATATTGTACTGTGCAAGGGCTGTGTCCCACTTATTGCGGAGACTACAGCCGATGAGTTGTTTAATGGGATGTGCCAATGAAAGGAGTAGTTAATATGCTTATTATATGTATATGGAAGCATGTTTGTATTGCAAGAGAGCATGTGTTGAGAGATTTGTATTTGTTGTCTTTTTTTTTTGTGTTTCCTTTTTTGTATTGTGTGTTGTCTTTGTGACGCTGCAGAATGGACAGAGTCCAAAACAAATTTCCCTTCGGGGACAATAAAGTATATCTTATATCTTATCGATCCTGAGGTCTTAGCAAACTATAGACCTATATCTAACCTTCCCTTTCTATCCAAGATCCTTGAGAAGGTATTGCTAATCAGTTATGTGATTTTCTACATAGCAATAGTTTATTTGATGACTTTCAATCAGGATTTAGAAAGAATCATAGCACAGAGATAGCACTGGTGAAAATTATTAACGACCTTCTAACTGCTGCAGACAAAGGACTCCATTCTTGTTTTACTAGATCTTAGTGCTGCATTTGACACTATTGACCATACCATCCTGTTACAGAGACTGGAACACTTAGTTGGCATTAAAGGAATCGCACTAAGCTGGTTTAAGTCCTATTTCTCTGAGCGATCCCAATTTGTTAACATTAACGATAAACCCTCCAAGCACGCTAAAGTTAGCCATGGCGTTCCTCAAGGCTCAGTGCTTGGACCAATTCTATTTTTCTTATATATGTTTCCTCTAGGTAATATTATTAGGAAACACTCAATTAACTATCACTGTTACGCAGACGACACCCAATTATATCTGTCAATTAAGCCAGACGAAAGTGGTCAGTTAGCTAAACTTCAAGCGTGTATTAAAGATATAAAATCCTGGATGACCCACAATTTCCAGATATATATATATATATATATATATATATATATATATATATATATATATATTTTATATATATATATATAAACTCAAACAAAACTGAAGTTATTGTGATGGGACCAACGCACCTCCGAACTTCCATTATCTAAAGATATAGCTATTCTGGATGGTATTGCCCTGGCCTCCAGCACTACTGTCAGAAATTTAGAAGTTATTTTCGATCAGGATATATCCTTCAATGCCCACTTAAAACAAACCTCAAGAACAGCCTTTTTTCATCTTCGTAACATTGCCAAAATTAGGAATATCCTGTCTCAAAACGATGCTGAAAAACTAGTCCATGCATTCGTTACTTCCAGGCTAGACTACTGTAATTTCTTACTATCAGGTTGCTCAAATAAGTCCCTTAAGACTCTCCAGCTGATCCAGAATGCTGCAGCACGTGTTCTGACGACAACTAAGAGAAGAGATCATATTTCTCCTGTATTGGCTTCTCTGCAAACCCTCCTCTTTGATAAAGCTTATAGTTAGGGAGTGAGGAGTTGCAGCGTCCCGCCCCCCCCCCCCTCCTCTTTTGGTATAGTTTTATTTACTCTTTTTTTTTTTACCCCCTTTTTCTTTTTATTTTATTTATTATATAATCAATAATATAGCGAGAGTAGAGGGAGGCAGGCCAGTACAGCCCGATCCGGTTGGGGAGAGTTCTAGCCCGACCAGGCACCTCTCTTTAACCTGCCTCTCTTAGTTATGCTATTATAATTCTAAACTGCCGGGGAAGTTCCTTCCTTCCTCTGACACACTGAGCTGCTCTCTCATCTCTGTTTCCAATTGTTTCCTTTTGTATGCATACTCTCCCAGAAATGCTTGTTACTAACCTAGCTCTGGGGAGTTTACTCCCCGGAGTCCTTATGTTTCTTCTTCAATTCAATTCAATTTATTCTCTGCAATTCCCGGCCGCGTCCTGCTGCGTCCTGCTGCGTCCTGCTGCGTCCTGCTGCGTCCACCGCATCCACCCATGCTCTGCAGCGCCACATTACATCCCACAACGCCCTGCTGTGATGTTCATACGCACAGTAGTCAGGATCCGGTATAGGAGACTGCACTACTCAGTAGCACGGTAGCAGCCAAGAGGAGTATCCATCAGGCAAGTGTTATTTAAGTATACTGTACTTCTGGTGTAGTTACAAACTTTCTAATGCCTTGTTTTATAAGTACAGAAACTATTTGTACTAATGTAGACGTTTGGTATCATTCCGGGCAGTATTAGTGGGGTACTTTATGAGATACAAACGTGGATCTATTAGCGCCTGCACTAAGCTAACCAGCTGATAACGCTAACTCAACCAACGTTATAACAAGGGAAAAAAGCTTCTGGGGGGGTGTTTGGCTCGAGGTCAAGGTGCGAACCACCCTAGGGTGAAATTACTCCGAACCATCACTTTAACTTAAAGTTAAATTTGTAATGAATGTAATGTATGCCAAAGGCGATTCAGCATCAGCAATAACATCGCGTCCATTTATTAGTCAAATGTGAAATTACTCCTTCGTGATTTTTTTCCTTTGATTAGTTTTGATTTTAGTAAAGACAAGAACAGCTTAATACAATATATTTAAAACTGGCATGTTTGAATTCATAACGTGTACACAGGGGTCGTAATATCAGGGCCATTATGTTACAACACACTACACAGTGCTAGATAGGAGATTGATCATTTTTATTTGATTAGCTAAGCAGTACTATAAAATCCACTTACTCTCACATATCACGGCAATAGGCTGCACAAATTAAACCAGGTGACATCCTTTGCTGTCAAACTGGGAAAACAAATAAATACAAATACAATGGGATTAAGTACTCTAAACATAACTGTTGTGTGCATGTGCAAACTCTTTTCTGATTTTGTATTTGTTTTCCTTATACATGGCCTTATACATTCTGTCACCTTAAGTGTTTCTAATTCAAGGGCAGGTAGTTGCTAAGTTAGACTGTCATTAGTTCTGTTGATTGAAGAAGGCAGGGCATTGAGGCAAGGCATGTAGTGTAGAGTGTTGGCATGGCGACCCACTTCGGTCCTAAGGGCGGATTCCATTTTGTAAATTAATTGCAGGTGCAGGACAGGTTTGAATTAGGTTTATATCATCTTTTTGAAAATGTTAAAAGAATAACATCCAGAAATAATTTATTGTATAGACTATAGAAATAAAATGGGTAGAAAGGCCATTGAACTGTTTCCTGTGGTCATTTGAGTGGTAGACAACAAAATGACGATTGTTGTTAGTTGTCATAGTGACAATATGCGTCAGTGGGGCTGTAAACTGTGTCGCAGCTTGCTGGGAGGAAAGGTTCTCGGAGTTGCAGGGAGTGAGGAGGGACAGTTCCGTTAGACCCAGCGGCAGGGGGTCAGCGGACCGCTAACGTTAGACTCAGCCCGCTGTTCAACTCCGCCCTAACGTTACCCCCTCGCAACATCGTTCACAGAAAATGAGCCGAATAAAGCTGTCACTCATGGCAATAGCAGTGTGCTTTGTGTGGATGAAGCAAGAAGTTGATTTGACTCATTTAGCAGCTGGCTCTCTGCCTCGTTACGTTACGCCACCACCAGGCAGAAGCACTTTTTGATTTTAAAATGGACATTGCTGTGAAGGATGATTTCATCGGTTTAGGAGGATGTTTAATATGAAAATCGATTTTCACTTTAACTTTTAGCTCCCTTAGTTCATAGTATTGATGTGTCACTGTTTTTGTTTCCCCGTTTGTTCACATCCCTGGCTCTCTGAAGCTCTGTGCACCGCCAACACCACTAGCGTGTGGCTGGCTAGTTAGCTAGCTTGCTAATTCCGCCATACTTTCATACTACACTGGTTACAGAAAATGTCACTCGTAAGGCGTTAGCAAAGTGCTTTCCTGTGCTGTGACAGGAGTATGTGGATGAAGCATTAAGTTGTAAAACAACTCATTTAGCAGTTGGCTGGCTAGTTAGCTAGCTAGCTCATGCCTCCGCATTGAAAAGCTATATCACCAGCGTATCCATGCGGTTACTGACGCCCACGTTGTTTCCACCACGGCAACCCATGCAAAAAGGTTGATAATGTCTGGACGATAGAAATAATGATACACAAATCCAATCTGATCACTTGCACATAACAGTCCAGACAGTCTGATTACTGTATCTTTGTTTGCTGTTTTTAATAATTTTTATTGTTAAAATGAATACAAAACTTATTTGAATATATCCTTTTGTCTTTTGTAGTTTGTTTTTATAAGAAAAATATAAATTGTAAATACTGTGTGGTTGGACAAAATCACACCTGTAAAGACAGACGTACAGAAATATTAACACCTGCCAAAGTACTCATAACCACCACTGTGGTAGTAGGCAGTAGGTGTCTCCAGGACCACATATTGCCATGCTCACACACACACACACACACACACACACACACACACACACACACACACACACACACACACACACACACACACACACACACACACACACACACACACACCAGACATGTGCACAATTCAGAATTGAATTGAGAATTCCAATTAAATTCTTAAATTTGAATTGAATTTGAATTGATGTCAAAAACATATAATTTAGTTTGCTTTATTGTAATTTTGTGGAACATGATGGAACATGACTCCATTTCCCAGAATTATTTAAAGTATTTAAAATGGTTGCCAAACAATTTGAGGTGCACATTTGTTTGAAAGCTTTTTTTCTACACAATTTAATGGTCAACACTGGACTTTTAAGTTTCAGAAGTCTCTTACAACTTCAGATTACAAACGTTTATAGATTTGACACCTGTAATAACAGTGACATGGAAAATAATAGCAGGCCTAAAAGGTCATCTGTATTAGTTCATTTTGAAGAAACAATTCCACCAAGAACACCAGGGGCCTCATGTATAAAAGACTGCGCAGCTTTCATACCAGAAGATGGCGTACGGCCAAAACTTGAAAAGTACCTACGCACAGAAATATTCACATGTATAAAACCGGTTGTACGCCAGGTCCTGCGCACCTTTCTTTTATACATGACAATCCACGTGAAATTGAGCGCACATGAATGAGTGACTGACCCCGCCTTGCCTCCTCCCATAAATGAACATGGAAATTACTATAAATGCGCCCCCGACGCCATTCTTAGTCCAATCACAACGGGTTATCCCGCTGCAGACGAAAAAAAAAAAGAAAAACTTCACTGACTGAGGTTGAGGTGCTGATTGTGGAGGTGGAGGCGAGAAAAAAAATTTCTGTTTGGAGGTTTGTCATCTTGGATAAGCAATAAAAGAAAATGCCCAGAATGGCAAATGGTAACCGGGCGGTGAATGCACCGAACCATGGCAGAATAATAAAAAAATAAAGTTTAATGTCGAAGTGGAAAGCAAGAGAATAGTGGCAGCGCCACACCACTTACAGAACAACATACATCTCAGTGTCAGTCCAAATTACGCATAATCAGTGGCGGTTTCTCTAGGAGGCCAAAGGAAGCCTGGCCTCCCCATGAAAATATAAAACATAATTTAAAATATAAAATAAATTTTATTTTTAAATAAAATAAAAAAAAAAAATTACGATAAATGTTATAATTTAAAATATATTTGAATATTTTAAATTATGTTTTATATTTTTAATCGTAGGAATTATAAATTTCCCTAATCAAAACATTCCATTATCATTTTCTTCTATAGCTGGTAGAGCGAAACAGCGCCCCTCTGTCACTGTGTGTGTGGTGCAGTCCTGTCTGTGCTCTGTCTAGTGACCAGTAAACTGCTACGAACGCTCAAAGGAGGCCAGCTTTTCCTGGCCTCCCTTAGAGAAAAAAATTAATATTTTCAGCCAATCAGATTGAAGCTAGGTTTGACCGAGCTCGACATTGAATGGTCAATTTATCATAAATAAAAAAACCAGGGAAGCCAGGTTGAACCTGGCTTCTCACCAATCACATGCCTCAGACAGATGCGTAACTATGGTAACAGTACGCTACTACGCAGCGGTGCCGACTGGCGTCCGTCAGCTGAGCTAACAGTCAGTTAACAGCAAGTTTACACAATGGATGGTGATCTTGAGTTTCTTGTTAAAAATTACTATAACTTGCTTGGAGATACAACTGATAAATGGCGAGAGCGCCCCGGCGCTCTGACGCTCATTCCTGAGTGGTGAAGATAGTTGTGGAAACTTTCCCGGCTGGTCAACAGTACAGAAGTTAGCTAGCTAGCCATGGCACAAAAGTGCATTTTGGATTTCTTTATAGATTAACCACAAGCTAAAAAGCGTAAAGGACCGGAGGCAGAAAACTCAGGAACTGTAACTGAATGAAGTAGCGACCCTGCTAGCAACAGACGACGAGGGAGCTAATCTTGTAAACCAAGCTAGCAGCACCAGGGTAGCCGCAAAGGGAACATCAACGTCAACTCAGTGCTGCCAGCCTCGGGCTCACACTTTTCCTGCTAGACGTTTTGGAGATGAGGATTTCTTTTTAGTGTTATGACTGCAACACAAGGTAATAAGGCTGGTTTATTATTATGCTGCCGCCGTGCAGTAAATTGGCATGATTTATCAATTGTTCAGTAACAGTTCAACTGGTAGTTTATACGAATTATTGGAGATAATTGTGTTTTTGTTACACTTGTGTAAAGCCTACTTAGCCTACGTATTGGAAAACCAGAATGAGGTCACACCGATTTTTAATTATCCTACCGTATTGCTATAAAATTATTAGGCCCAGCTTAACACGCAGGCCTAATATCTTTATGCCTTTAATTTGCTATTGCTGGGCTACAAAAACTTAAGGCTGCATTTCTCTATTTCAGTGTTTATGTCAGGACTGACTGGCTTCACTTTGATTTGATTTAATATAATTCAGTGACGTGTTTTATACCCTTGTGTTTTGTGGCTCAGTGTTTGAGCTTGTAGTAGGCATATTCCGTACCATTGTGGTAGCTTTGTGCCGATATCCTGCGTTACCCGTGCTTGGTCTGTTCTGTCTTGGATTTTGGACTTTATTCTTGTTTTTGTTTTTTTGCTTATGGAGCGTCCGTGTGTGTACCTGTGTTCCAGTTTTATTACCGAAGCCTTAGTACTGTTTTGACACCACGAAGTGCCTTTGTTTTAATAAATAGAGATATTTTGTCTTCATCTTGACAGTATGGGTATGAAATAAATGTATCTTGGTTGAATAGCGATAACGGTCTATTATTTCCCGGTGTTTCGGGATCAGTAGCCCACGGCAGACTAATTACCGCTACGTAAATAAAAAGGGAATGATGTGAGCGGTTTCTTGGTTTCTTTGATGTTAGCCTTGAACGAGATGCTGAAGCCATAACTGCTGTGGTGATGCGGGCACTTGCCAACTACAATCCTGAAACAAAGCTCATTTGTCAGACATACGATGGAGCAAGTATACATATAAGCTCACTGGCTTCCTCGGTCAAATTTGCCACGCACCGCCACTGCGCATAATAAGCAGTTTGAACTCACTGATGTAATGCCATTTATTTTATTTATTAAGTGTTAGTAGCTCAGTGAAACTGAGTCCAGCGCGAGGGAGACCTGACTCAGGAGGAGATGTTAGTGAGGCCAGCGTCTCCACGGCAGGGGACAGTGCGCACAGATCCGCTGTGCCACGCATGGATGAAATAATGAAATAGTAAATAGGACTACAGTAACAGAAATATGTGCAGAATTAAGACAGTCAAGACGGCCCATTGTTTGTTCACTTTATAGCCTACAAATCATCCACGGGATTAATGACGCATCACATGAGTTAGTCCCCCCGACACAGCGTTTGTTCCTGGGGAGATGGATCCGTGCGTCCCGCCTCCTGTGCGCCATGGATGTCTAAGCCTAAGCAACGAAAGACTCACAAACACTACTGCATTTTCTGTGTAACTTTCCGCGAGTAAGATATTTCATCTATGGGAAATACAGAGGATGACTGAAAGTATTTCCTAAGTGGATTTATCAATCATGTTCCGTCCTCATGTTTAACAGAAATTAAGTAGCCTGCGAATTAAACAGTTGTGTGAAAGATGTGAAACATTATCCACATAAATGATCAAACTTTTATGGAGTATCAGCGGATATCTTATATATATATATTTTTTTTCATAGACAACGTTACAGACGAATGCCAGTAACTGTAGTGGAAACTTTATTTTGTAATGTTTAGTGATTTTCGACACTTTTCAGTTAGAATTCGCTACGTTACAGAGCCAGAAAAGACTTTGCGGACGGCCCGCACATTCTCACGACTGCTCAACAGTTTGCCTGACGGCCCGCACATTCTCACGTCAAGTAAATGTTTTATACATCACAAAGTGACCGTGAAAACCTGCATACGCAAGCTTTTCGTGCGTACGCAACGTTTATACATGAGGCCTCTGGAAACCACAGAGCCATATGCAAGCACTGTAGTGCTCCAGTCTGTGGCTACTCAAGGCTACTTCAAATTTCAAAAGGCATCTACAAGTAAGTTAACAGACAGACAGTTTATTTTGAAAACCATCTTTTTATGGTGTTATGCTACTGATATTTGATATCATCAGTGTTGTGGTCACTACTCAATAACGTGCAATACACATTCACTTAAAAAAAACAAAAACATAATGCATTACATTACTTGTTATTCTCTATGGATATTAACTCATTACTCATTACATTACTGTAGCACAACACAGCAAGAGCCTGGCATAAAGCTCATAAAGAGCTTAAACACACCTTCAACTCACAACACAACAGTAACAGTAAGATTAATGTGTTACATTACTCAGGTACAGCCAAATGTGATTATATTATGGCATTACTTCGTAAGGAGTTACCCCCAACACTGGATATATTTGTTTAAAACCATGCAAGCACACTTTTTACTTATTACTTATTGTAAATCAAGAAAACAGTTCTTGTCAATTGTGGATTTAATAGAAATATTTGTTCTCTTAAAGAGGGATCTATATTTTGGAACAAAATGTATGCAGGGTTGAGGAGTGACTAGTTAACGTGTTATGAAATTATGTTATTAAATTATGTTATTAAATTACAAAATTAATTTAATTGTATTTAGTTGTATTACTGAGGTAAAATGTGTAATTCATCGTTATTAATCAAATTAAAAGAATATTGCTTTGCATTGATAAAGTAATCAAAATAAAGTAATCCAAACCACAATTATAATGGGTAACTTATAACAGTAAGCAATTACATTTCCAAAGTAACCTTCCTAACATATGTGAGATTCAACACATTCTTTCTGTTGTGTGACTGTGCAGAATTTCTTGAATTGCCATGAATTTAATTCAACTTCCTGTCATTCAAATTCAAATTCAACTTCCTGTGGGGCAGAGTCAATTCAATTCAAATTCCAATTCATGAATTGAATGGAGGCCAATTCTGAAATTCTGAATTTTGCACAAGCCTCACACACACACACACAAACACACACACTGACAGCTTATTCAGTTTATGGCAAGGTACAGTACTATAACGAAATGATCACTCTAAATGAGTTTTGACACTAAGGAAAGACAACTGAGAGGGAAAAGCCCCTGTTTGCAGGAGCCTGAGGGCCTGAGGCTGCAGGATGCTAGATGGGTTACAGATTACGCTACCATAGTAACCAATAGTATGGCACTCGTTCCAGCTCACCAAGTTTGTGAGAAGACTTCATCACACCAGTGATGAATAAGTATTGCTTATGTCATTCAAAATTATATCAAGCCAAGTCCCTGTTCACTGATAAGGTTCTGTTTCCCTTTGTCTGCCCAGAACTCTACTCTCTCTGCTTCCATTTCTGTTGTCACTCACATCAACACAGATTATTGGGGGTAAATGGTACATAACAAAGATAAAACAATAAAAATAAGACTGCTTGGAAAATGGCTTTGTTTGACACCATTGTTAAAGGGAGATATTTAACTGTGTGATCACACCAGTAGATTTAAGGACCAGAAATGTCTGACAGCCTTTAATTTCACTCAGACTTAGTTGTGAGAAGAAGTGGCAGTTGCCAAAGTGGCAGCAAAACAGAACTGTCACTGCCCAAAAAGATGACTTGAGAAAACATTTCAAAGGTTGAATTCAATTATCCACAACATACTGAAGCAGCTACCAATTTTAGATAATGATTGGATTTTCTTTTGACTGTAACTCTTTATACACAATAAGATGAAGAATCAGTTTGCACCAGTTTGAGCCATTGTTTTCCAATGAAGAGAGTTAAGATGCTAAACCTTGTGGTGGCGCTACCTTGAGCGTAGCTCATATTTTGCAGTCGTTTTTAACTTTGATCTGTTTATCACTGATGTTTCAAAGCACAACCAATAAGATGACAGCTGTCTGTCACACACCCTGAAAGCAACCAGATATGGATTCAAAGCTTCTCTGTTTATTATATGGCACAACAGGGCTTATTGCCCCTTTAGTCTTGCTTTGCCAGACCCTCCTCCAAAGCATGCTGAAGGAGGTTCTGGCTACTCCACATAGCATTCTGGGATGGGAGAAAAACGTGCTCTGGTTTAATGGCATTTCTTTAAACCAATCAAAATCGGCATGGGCGGTGCTAAATCACGCACAGAGCCAATGCAAAATAATTGTAGGAGAGAAAACTAGTCTAGCTAGCTGTCTCAATTTACCATGCAGAGATCTGAGGAGCAGTCAACAATAGTCCTCATATATCTACCTAATTTAAAATTCCAACACAAAGAAAGTGGAAGGAAATGGAAAATACATGCATCCGGCGGAATTTCCAGCAGCACCGGAGCAATCCCAGAAGTGGAACGCGAAGGGTATAGACTATGTGCACCTTTACAGGGGCTCATCTGGCTCCAGCATACGGTTTATTGCTGTGGTATTCTCTGTTGCCTTTACTCATTCACATATATGGACTCAACACTGGAGGTGTGATAGGGTGAATGAAGCCTAAAAATAACAACCTGGCTCCACCAAATGCAACTCAAGACAAAAAACGTCTCCAAGCAGTGTGACCTGGGGAAGTTGAGAAAGGTATATTCAAATGTCCTCTAACACACAGGAGGGACAAGCAGGTAAGAACTAATAATGTTCATTTTGATTGACTCAAAAAATGTTCCTAAAAGAAATATAATAAATAATAGTGGATTGTCAGCGGCTTCTCAATTCTCTATGACAGAACTTTTACAAGCTAACGGAAAATAAACCATGCATGAAATTACTGTACATTGCTGGAAAATGAACTGCTTTATAGTAGCACAAGGAGAAAGTAATTGCCCAATCAGAGTTAAGTATTTAAATGACATGCTCAACTGTCACAACATTTGTTATGGAGACAGACTTTGAGCCCGTCCGTGCGAACAAGAGGTTACCCTGTGTCATTTCTGTGTATTGCCATGGTAACCCCCTTTTATTTCCTTCTTATTGAAACAGCCATACCATCCTAGTGTCTGGTAGTATATAACTTACACCAGCGAGTAATTCCATGAAGTTAGGGAATTCACAAAAGACAGAGGGAAAAAATAAATGGCCAAGGGGTTAAAGGTGCTTGGACCATAACCCACAAAGCCACTGGTTCAAATCCTGCTGGGGAGCTTTGTTGCTTTCCTCGTCTCTTTCTGCCATCCCTCTGCTGGGGACTAACTAATAAAAAGGTGTATAAATTCCAAAAGGATACTTTTACAAGACTAGGTCAAAACCTAGTATATGACTGGACTGTGTATGGTCAAGATGCTTAGTCATGGCTAAATTGTTACAGGGATAGTGAACAGTTATTTATATTGTGAATATAGATATAAATTTAATTGAAATTATTTAATGCATACTCTTTATTTATCCCCAATGGGGAAATTACAATTTACACTCTCACTGTTGTTTTTACACACAACACACAGGCCTGAAATACACACACACATGCACTAATGGAGAGATGTCAGAGTGAGGGGGCTGCGACTGCTGAACAGGCTACTGGCTGAGACAAACCCCCTTCTTCCCACTTCCAGCAATAAATCCACATGGCTAACTGAAACAGGGAAACTGAAAGTGAATGAAGTTCCTTGAGCTACTTTGAGATGGTTCTATTTTATAAAAGATTTCTCCTTTCTTCATAACGTGTAAGCCTTCAGTGTAAGTTATTTGAGTAGTTTATCTTTCGCTTCCTTTTGCCGTACATGTGTGATTGACAAAGTTTCGAGGTTGTAGGGCTGGCGGCAGGTTCTGCTGGACCACGGTTCAGCCAAAAAAATGAATTGTCAAAGCAGCAGAGACATAGATATCCTTACTTCCCTAGTATGGATCAAGCCTCGAAAACCAATAGCATATTTTTGTAGAACCTGACATCTTTCAATCACCTCCTCATCAGAGTTATTTCATCAGACTTAACATAAGATCCAGAAGATATTATACAGCTCAAGTAAATTGACCTTCATGTAAAATTGGTGGTGTTCCCCTTTAATCCTAGTCTACATATAGTACATATAGTCTATCTATTTGTGTCTAGTGCCAGGACCTATTCCTATAATTCCACTGAGCACATCGTTAAGTGCTTCATGTTTGCATGTTGCTCTGGGTGATGCTGTGGTGTCGAGTGAATGCTGAAAATAGGTTACCCTCAGCAAATTCATGAATACAGAAGGTGTGGTAGCATTCCTGGCCCATGATTAATTTAACAGTGATGAACAGAATGTGGTGGATGAAAGGAATGGAAAAAAAGTTGTGTTTAATGTTGGTCTTCTTAGTGTCAGGTGTGTGTACAATTGAACACTGGTTATAGTGGGCAACCTCGTGTTTATACACCATACATGTGAGACAGTGTTCCTGTGGAAAGAAAAATAACCTCAATTAACGTGTGTGTGTGTGTGTGTGTCCCAATCCCAAAGTCCGGACTCACAGACTGACGGACTTTGGTGCACGTTCTCGCGAAATTCGTAAGGGCTTAGGGTTGTCCCAATGTGGAATTTCAAAGGGCTTGAGGGTTTGAGTACACACTTACCGAGCCCTTTCCGTGAGTCTGCATCGATGCAAACTTCACCAAAGGGAATTACCCACAGTTCAAAGCGTTGTGACGTTTACCGCAGAGACGATAGGGAAATCCGGAAATTACGAAGGTAAACAGCAGCACGACAGAACGGAACAACCTGTTGTCCAGCTTGTAAAACAAGAGTTTGGAATCAGGCAGCCGTCTCCTGAGCCTTGGCCGTGTGGAAAGCAACAAACTTAAAATGAGAATTCCCAAACCGGCAAGTGTCAGCAACATCTTTGTTATTAAACGTCGCCAAGGTAATGTGATCTCGTGAAGTGCTGTCCGATCCCAGTTCTACCTATCTGAGCCCACGTGGCCTCACACACTCACTCACTTAGTACCGGAGATCAATTAAGTCTGTGAGTCCTTAGTCCTTAGTCCTCAGGGCTCACTTTGGGATTGGGCCATTGTGTGTGTGTGTGTGCGTGCGTGCGTGTAAGCTCTCACATTTGCATGTTAGTTAAATGTATGCATTAGTGTGTCAAAGCAGAGAGAGATGCCTGTGTATGTATTATAAAACCTATTCATTAGTCTTGTTTGGTTAAAACTAGGGCTGTGAAAATAAATGCACTAATAACAACTTAACACAAATTGCTTTTAATGGCAGTAATTGTTTTGATTTTAATAGATTTTTTTGTGATTTGGCCCTCGATCCGTTCCATAGTTTGGGAAATCAGGAAGCGTTGCAGCGTGCCGCTGAGTTACCTCGGGGTCACAGCCAATTATTTTGATCAACAGTGGGAATTACGGTCGCATGCTTTGACTGAAGATAGAGGAGAGGTATTTTGATATTGCACGCAACATGACTGCAGTGGCCAGGACTCCCATTTGAGCATGTGCCTTGCCTAGCCTCCACCGAACAATCACGGTTTTCTCTCACACTTTATTTATGTGTTTGTTTTAATTTATTTTTTGTTTCACCCTGTTTTGATCCCACTTAGTAGAAAGGGATGTTTTTGTAAGTCTTTATTTTCCTTTATTAAATTGTCTGTTGCTATAAAGCACGAGGTCCATTGTTTTGTGTTGAGCTGCTTAAAAAAATGGGATGTTTAGTTAACCTTTACAGGTGTAAAGTGGGCTACTAAATTGTGTTAGTATTACCAAGTAATGTCACATTCAGGTCAATATGCCCATCTGTTGTTGCTTAATGGACTTGAGTTTTCCCTATTATGCTTTCAGCATATATATATATATATATATATATATATATATATATATATATATATATATATAAAATATGTATATGTATTTGTTATTGTTGCAATAATAATAAACATTTGCATAAAGCAAGCATATTTTTCTGCTCCCATGTTGATGAGAGCATTACACACTTGAAAATATCAGATATCAGAAAAAAACATGTGTGCTTAATTTGCGATCAATAACAATTACATATTTTAATCAATTGACAGCCCTAGCTTAAACATTTGCTTCCTTTTGAAATGAAGACTTCTTTTGCACTTGGCCCTCTCAGACACACTCTTAGACAAAAGTCAAAGTCACATGCAGCTGATTGTGAGAGACTGATTTTGCCGTGTGCATACCCTTCTTATTCCCTCTTGCAGCAGGGAAGCAACTTTCAACCACATCTCACAGTCTTTACCAGTGAATGGGTAACACTTTACAATGTGGCTACATTAATTAGCATTACTTAATACAATAACAAGCATTCATTAACCGTTAATTAAGGTGTCTATTAAACATTTATCAACAATGCTTATTTTTGTTCATGTTAACTAAGGTATTAATTCATGCATCATTTACCATTAGTTAATGCCTTAACTAACTGTTAATCTCAATTAACTAAGGTGTCTATTATATCCATTCTTTAATTCATTAAGAAGGCTTGACTAACTGTTAACAGTTAATTAAGGTGTCATATATATCATTAGTAAATGCAATATTAAGCCTTGACTAACGGTTAACAACAGTTAACTAAGGTGTCGATATTAATATTAGTTAATATAGTAATAAGCCTTGACTAACTGTTATAACAGTAAACTATGGTGTCTAATTTACCATTAGTTAATGTCTGGACTAATTGTTAATAACAGTTAACTAAGGTGTCTGTTTACCATTTCTTAATGCAGTAAAAAGCCTTGACTAACTGTTAATAATAGTTAATTAAGGTATCTATTTTACCATTATTTGATGCAGAAAAAAGCCTTAACTAAGTGTTAATAATAGTTAAATAAGGTGTCTATTTTACTATTAGTTAAAGCAGTAACAACCTTAACTAACTATTAATAACAGTTAACTAAGATGTCTATTTTACCATTAGTGAACAAGCATCACTTGCATCACTTGCCAGTTAATCATACAATATTGAACATTAGGTACATTTTAACAATAGTATCTTAATAACAAGTAAACCCTTAGTTGATGTTAATCAAGGTATTTCATAATATTACTAGGTGGTTGATAAAGATGTTTGATAGCATGTATGTCTTTTTATTGTTTATTTAAGGGTTATGGTTGTCCACATACCTTTTTTCATTTTATGTGTCCATCCTCCAACATATGACTTACTTTTGGTAAGGGTGAGATCAGTGAAACAACTCCATAGTCTCCATGCAGAGGTTTGCTTGTTCCTTTGTCTTCATGTAGAAATTGCCTTAAAGCCTAACCTATATAAATTATTCTGCATGCTATATAATCATTACTTAACCATAACTGCTCACTTGATTAATGTATACTAATACTGAATAATCCTTACTAAACCATAACTAAACAGTTATTAATGCTCTGGTAGACTTATTGTAAAGTAGAGAACATATGCACCTTAACTAACACTTAGATACGTATTTAACAATACTGAACAAGCCTTACTAAACCATAACTAAACAGTTATTAATGCTCTTTGGTAGACTTATGGTAAAGTAGAGAACATATGCACCTTAACTACACTTAATGTACAACAATACTGAATAAGCCTTACTAAATCATAACTAAACAGTTATTAATGCTCTTTGGTAGACTTATTGTAAAGTAGAGAACATATGCACTAGGGGTGGGCGATATGGACAAAAAATAATATCTCGATATTTTAGCAGATTTTGACAATAACGATAATTAGACGATATCCTTTAAAATTGTGTTTTTAAAAGTCTGAGTTACTTAATCACTGATTATAATAATGGGCAAAATGTTGAATGAAAACAATTCTTATTTATTTTCTTTAAAATGTAAGTATTCAAGTAAAAACAATTTAAAGACAAAATACGAATACTATACTAATATTAATTGAACTAGTGTAGGAACATTGAACTCTGAGTAAACATTCAGTTCTACACCTCTGTTGTAATGTAAATTGTGCAGCATACAAGCAAGATTAAATCATAATAATAAAGGGCTGTGTTCTGTAACATATTGCACACAACCATGTCCTTGGAAGCAGTCCTGGAGCTGGGATAGGGCAGTGTCAGGCCACGTTTTGATAGTCCTTCTACTTGGCTGTATAGTCCTTCTGACCGGGATTTATGCTGGGATCAGGAGTAGTTGGATGTGACCGGACTGGCCCAGGTGAGGTAGAGGCGCAGTTCTGTATGCTATGTTAGAGTATACATGGTCTAGTGTGTTCTTCCCTCTAGTAGCACAAACTGCATGCTGGAAAAAGCTGGGGAGTACAGACTTTAAGGACGCCTTGTAAAAGTCCCCTGCTATAATATGTATCCCCTCCAGATGATCGCGCTGGAGTTAGTCCACTATGGTAAGCAGTGAGCCAAACTTGTGTTAACGTTAGCATCGGGGGCTATGTAGATGGCAGTGTGCTGTTTTCGTGGTAAATAAAATGGCCTGTATATTACCGACAGGGCTCGATCCTGCAGTTGGTACTCCATTCATTCTGCACAAAAATGCAGTCCTCCGCCTCGGTCTTGCCGGAGTTATGTTCTCATCCTGCCGGTAGCTAGCTCGGCGTGCTAGATGCGGACAACAACCCACGCAGCGCCCGGTCTGGCTATGTTCTCCGGAATGTTATGAGCCGCCTGGAAGGCTCTCGTAACGGCTGTGTTGTATCGTAGTCCTATACTGATTAGTTCAGTGTGGCTGTACTTGTATATATACCGACAGGAGAGCTAGTAGCCGCTGCACAATAGCGCGCCGCCATATTTGTTGACATGAGTGAATGTGTAGCGTTCCAGTCGGTTCCAATGCATGTTTTGAAGTGTTTTTTTCTAAGTAATTTAAATACTCGATAATGTCATTTTGCACATCGTTACCACAACAATGACGATATTATCATAAACGATATATATCGTCCCACCCCTAATATGCACCTTAACTAACACTTAGATACATATTTAACAATACTGAACAAGCCTTACAAAACAACAGTTATTTATGCTATTTGGTAGACTTATTGTAAAGTAGAGAACATATGCACCTTAACTAACACTTAAGTATTTAACAATACTGAAGAAGCCTTACTAAACCATAACTAAACAGTTATTAATGCTCTTTGGTAGACTTATTGTACAGTAGAGAACATATGCACCTTAAAGGTATAGTGGAGGATTATCCCGAATTTTAGAAAAGAACCGCCCTCTCCACTTTTTGAAAAAATGCACATGCGCAACACTCTACCTGCTCCCGAGAGGGAACGCCTATTAAACGTGTGCACGAGAGTGCACTGTTTACAAGTTGCTGTCGGCATGGCTCATACAAGCCTACTTTCCCAAAGAAGATTTGCACTTTTTCACAAATGGAGATGTTTACCGTGTCTGCGCGGTGCGTGACTTGTGCCAGGGCTAGCATCTCTAATCATAGCTTACATCAACTTTTACTAGCAGTGATTTTTAATGGATTTCTCCAAATAGCATGCCAAACTTTACCTGTTGAGTAGAAACTTCGCGACTGAGGCATCAGTGGGAAGCCCAACCTGTGCTTTTAGCGCACACCAGCGTTTGAAATATTCTCCCAAAAACACTCCAGTCTTGTTTCTTTCTTCAGAGGCCTTTCTCTTCTTGTCATACAATTCCTAGACACTTTTTCTCTTGCGACCCTCAGACATTTTGAAAAAACACGGTGAGAACTGCGAGCTTCAATGAATGGCTGAAACCGTAGCTCACTACCTATGCTCACCACACATATACACCTGAAAGTGCGCATGCGCAGAAAGCGAAAACTACCTAGGGACGAGCACGTACAACGGCCTTACGTAAACATATCACCAGAATGATTGACAACTAGGAGGACCAATAGTCTTGATGATCCACCCGGAAAAAGAAAATCCTCCATAATACCTTTAACTAACACTTAATTAAGTATTTAACAATACTGAACAAGCCTTACTAAACCATAACTAAACAGTTACTAATGCTCTTTGGTAGACTTATTGTACAGTAGAGAACATATGCACCTTAACTAACACTTAATTAAGTATTTAACAATACCGAACAAGCCTTACTAAACCATAACTAAACAGTTATTAACTAATGAGCCTGTTTAGCTACATGAAACGGTGTAACTTGAGAGATAGAAATGCAATTACTACGGTATATTGGATGTGACAGAAGGTTCAAAGGAGAATCATTTCATATTTAATTTAATATTTTATTAGGCTTTTAATTTAGGTTGATTTCTGCATAGAGAGTGAATCAACTACCCATCCTTGAAGACAATCTTTCAGCCGGGGAGGCTACACTATGATAATGATTATGTATGGTCCATAGTATACTGTGAGCTATAAACATTTGAATTCTGTGATTGCTGGCTGTCAGATGCATCAATGCATTAATATTCTGGACACAATCTAGATAATGGATAATCATGATCGTCAAGGTAGCTCACCACTCACTAGGTAGAGTGTGTACCATTAAGGCTGCCCTATCATGTTTTGTTGTCATTTGAGTGTACAATATGTGTTAAGATTTGACGTTGATCTAGTTAACGATCAATCCTTGTATACGTAGCTTTTGCATGCATTTAAAAGAAATTGATATATCCCACTTGGTTTGTTAAGTTTCAAGAGAGGAAAACTATCCAGAAGACATGACAGTGAAAATGACAAGAGCGGAAAAATGTCCAGTGTAATCTCCATACGGGACTCAAACTTCAGTGTTTCAGTGGAAAGAAAGATGATAACTGACTGATTCAAACTCAGAATCAAATGAAAACCTTGTTTACATTTTGTGTGCATAACAGAAGGTTGTCATGAAGATTTGATTTCACATTGACAATGTTTCACTAATGTTTAAAAGTTGTGTTAATGTTTAAGTCAAAGAGTACTAATGAACTGTGAATCATTGTTTAGTAATGCTTATTCAGCACTGTTATGCATTTATAAAGTGTAAGTTAAGGAGCATATGTTCTTAACTTTACAATAAGTCTATCAAAGAGCATTCATAACTGTTTAATTATGGTTTAGTAAGGCTTATTCAGTATTGTTATACGTTAATTAATTGTTAGTTAAGGTGCATATGTTCTCTACTTAACAATAAGTCTACCAAAGAGCATTAATAACTGTTTAAGGGCCAATATGTAATATTTGTACTGTAATAAATCCAAAAATGACACCAATGCCTCATCAGATATTAAGGAAACATGTTAAGCTGAAATACTATCTTTTCTGACAACAATGCTTATGTCAGTATTTTCAGGGGTCCAAGCCCGAGGGGGCATGGGAACCGCGTAATGCAAGGCATCGCGGTTCACAGCTCCAGTGGAGCGTGGAACCCTATTGTTTTTCTAAGGGTTTTTATTAGGGGTCCAAGCCCGAGGGGGCATGGGAACCGCGTGTTGCAAGGCAACGCGGTTCACGTCTCCAACGGAGCTTGGAACCCTATTGTTTTTCTAAGGATTATTCTTCTTCTTACTTATTATTCTTCTCCGCCTAAAACTCCGACTGCAGCCTAAACCGTACATGGTGGGGAGTTGCCATTTTCAGGACTGGTCCAAATCCCTGCAAGGACCTCAGGCGCAAAAATATACCCATTTCCACCACTAGGTGGCGCTATAGCAGACAGAAACGCATTTGGCCCTATAACTCCCACACCGTACATCCGACATTCAAAAACCATACATCCACGCGTTTCCTGGATCAAACTAAATCACGTGATATAGGCCACGCCCATTTCCGCCTAGACTTTTATGCGTGAAAAATCGTGATTTTTCTAAAACCTACGGTGGCCCTGAGAGGCCACAGCACGCAACAATAAGAAAACACGTGCAAATAAGACAACACGTGCAAATAAGACAACACGCACTAATAAGACAACACGTGCAAATAAGACAACACGTGCAAATAAGACAACACGCGCTAATAAGACAACACGTGCAAATAAGACAACACGCAAATAAGACAACACGCACTAATAAGACAACACGCAGTACATACAATACGCTAAAACAACATCGCCCAAATAAGATAACACGCACTAATAAGACAACACGTACAAATAAGACAACACGCACTAATAAGACAACACGCACTAATAAGACAACACGCACTAATAAGACAACAAGCGCAAATAAGACAACACGTGCAAATAAGACAACACGCACTAATAAGACAACACGCGCAAATAAGACAACACCTGCAAATAAGACAACACCTGCAAATAAACCACAGCACACACTAATAAGACAACACATGCAAATAGCCCACACCACAACGGAAGTGTTTCCAGGGGACACTTTTAAGTGATGCACATGTGCCTCAACCATTGGCTTTGCGGTACATAGACAGACCAACAACAGGACAATTTTAACAATTTTCGCCATTTTATTCAACACTAAATTCACTTCTGAATACGTTTTAGGCGAGAAATGAACTCTTTAGATTTCGAATATAGGCAGTCTTGCGAAAATCGTTGCCGAATTGACAATTTGTTTCAAAGTTTTCGGAATTGAGGAGCTCCATAAAGTGACGCGACAGCCAGCTAGCGCCTGCCGGGGCGCTAGCTCGTCGCTCAGACAGTCCTGCTCAGAGACCCCGCTCTAAGATGGAGGTCTCTCAGACGGCTCTCGTAAATAAGAGGCTTTTATTTCGCCGTTGATGGATTATTTGTTTAAGTATCACAACACATGTCCATTTTAAGAGTAACCTGTGGTTAGCTGCATTTTCGGAGTTAAACTCCACAAGCGCTTGCAGGCTTAACAACCTCGCTGGCCGGCCGTCACACACACACACACACACACACACACACTCGCCGATACATAATAATAAAATACTGAGCACCCTACATGTGCCAGACTACCAATCGGCTACATTCATTTAAAATTAAACATAGCAGTTGGTGCTGAGTGGAGTGTCTGTCATGGTGTGATTGGTTATGTTGGTGGAATTGATTCTTAATTTCCCACAAAGCTGATCGCGGTTACGTGCCAGTTTAACTCATCTCCAATCCTATCTGTATTTGTGAGAAGTGGCGCTGTCCTGAGTTGAAAGCCTATTTTACGGCTTTATTATCGAGTTAATAGGTGTGTGTGTTCGCGTCGGCCGCTGTCCATTTCCTAACGTTCTGAAATGCAAACAATTTTTGACTCCTTTTTTTTTTTTTTAAGAGCGTGCGCCCGTGAGCACACACTTTGGAAAACATAAATCCGCGCCTATGCAGACAGACACACACACACACACACACACACACACACACACACACACGGCCAGAGCGCAGCAGGCAGATGCGGGAGACTTGTTTAAATTATGACATAGGCTATATACATTAGATTTGGTATTTAGCTCATACTTTTTTGTTGGTGTATTTGTTTTCTGATTTATTAGAAGTTGAGTTTCAGTCTGTATGATAAATGAACAGTTGTACATAAAGTGGTAACATGCTATGACATGTTATGTAGACTAAAGGGGAGACACCAACCTTTATAATTTGAATTGCTAATTTCCATCTGTTGTCCCTAGGCATTTACAGTGCACTACAATAATATATAAATGATAATTCCACATAACACTAATAGGGACACCTAGGACACGCCAGTGCATAGGCCTACTTCTTTTTATAATTTAAACTGACATAAACTAATACACTAGTCGGATCATGTTCCACTCTTTTGAATAAGTTAGGGGTGTTAGAGCTAAACCATAAACAATAAAATTAAAGCTAATAATATATTAATTAATAATAAATAATTTAAACAATTCTCCTGAAGAGAAACGGGTATCTCCCCCCCCGCGCGCTATGGCTGTGTGTGTGTGTGTGTGTGTGTGTGTAGGCGCCGATTTATGTTTTTCCCCGTGGGTGCTCACGTGCGCACGCCCTTCAAAAAAAAAAAGGTTTGCCTTTCAGAATTTAAATAGGCTTTCAACTCAGGACAACGCCACTTCTCACAAATACAGATAGGATTGGAGATGAGAAGTTTAACTGACAACCGATCAGCTTCGTGGGAAATTAAGAATCAATGCCACCAACGCTCCACTCAGCGCCAACTGCAATGTTTAACTTTAAATGAATGTAGCCTACTGGCAGTCTGGCACAAGTAGGGTGCTCAGTATTTTATTATTATGTATCTGTATCTGTCTGTGTGTGTGTGTGTGTGTGTGTGTGTGTGTGTCTGTGTGTGTGTGTGTGTGTGTGTGTGCGTGTGTGTGCGTGTGTGTGTGTGAGACGGCCGGCCAGCGAGGTTGTTAAGCCTGCAAGCGCTTGTGGAGTTTAACTCCGAAAATGCAGCTAACCACAGGTTACTCTTAAAATGGACATGTGTTGTGATACTTAAACAAATAATCCATCAACGGCGAAATAAAAGCCTCTTTTATTTACGAGCCGTCCTGAGAGACCTCCATCTTAGAGCGGGGTCTCTGAGCAGGACTGTCTGAGCGACGAGCTAGCGCCCGCAGGCTTAGCTGGCTCGCGTCACTTTATGGAGCTCCTCAATTCGAAAACTTTGAAACAAATTGTCAATTCGGCAACGATTTCGCAAGACTGCCTATATTCGAAATCTAAAGAGTTCATTTCCGCCCAAAACGTATTCAGAAGTGAATTTAGTGATGAATAAAATGGCGAAAAATTGTTAAAATTGTCCTGTTGTTGGTCTGTCTATGTACCGCAAGCCAATGGTTGAGGCACATGTGCATCACTTAAAAGTGTCGCCTGGAAACACTTCCGTTGTGGTGTGGGCTATTTGCATGTGTTGTCTTATTAGTGTGCGCTGTGGTTTATTTGCAGGTGTTGTCTTATTTGGCGTCGTTGTCTTATTTGGCGTGTTGTCTTATTAGTGCGTGGTTGTCTTATTGCGCGCGTTGTCTTATTTGCGCCGCGTGTTGTCTTATTTGCACGTGTTGTCTTATTTGGCGCTGCGGTTGTCTTATTTGCCGCGTGTTGTCTTATTAGTGCGTGTTGTCTTATTAGTGCGTGTTGTCTTATTTGCACGTGTTGTATTATTAGTGCGTGTTGTCTTATTTGCACGTGTTGTCTTATTTGCACGTGTTGTCTTATTTGCACGTGTTGTCTTATTAGTGCGTGTTGTCTTATTTGCACGTGTTGTCTTATTAGCGCGTGTTGTCTTATTTGCACGTGTTGTCTTATTTGCACGTGTTGTCTTATTTGCACGTGTTGTCTTATTTGCGCGTGTTGTCTTATTAGTGCGTGTTGTCTTATTAGTGCGTGTTGTCTTATTAGTGCGTGTTGTCTTATTTGCACGTGTTGTCTTATTTGCATGTGTTGTCTTATTTGCACGTGTTGTCTTATTAGTGCGTGTTGTCTTATTTGCACGTGTTGTCTTATTTGCACGTGTTGTCTTATTTGCACGTGTTGTCTTATTAGCGCGTGTTGTCTTATTTGCGCGTGTTGTCTTATTAGTGCGTGTTGTCTTATTTGCACGTGTTGTCTTATTTGCACGTGTTGTCTTATTTGCACGTGTTGTCTTATTTGCACGTGTTGTCTTATTAGTGCGTGTTGTCTTATTTGCACGTGTTGTCTTATTTGCACGTGTTGTCTTATTAGTGCGTGTTGTCTTATTTGCACGTGTTGTCTTATTTGCACGTGTTGTCTTATTAGTGTGTGTTGTCTTATTTGCACGTGTTGTCTTATTTGCACGTGTTGTCTTATTAGTGCGTGTTGTCTTATTTGCACGTGTTGTCTTATTGTTGCGTGCTGTGGCCTCTCAGGGCCACCGTAAAAACCTACTTTTTCGAACTCCTCCTAGACCGTGTGACCTATCTGCACGAAACTTGGAAGCTAGCATCCCAGACTGACCTGACAAAAAGTTATAAAAGGAATTTTTGTACGATCAAAATTGCGCATATAACGCACAAACTAATTTGTGTAGCTACCTATGAAAACACCAACTTTGCCATATCTCAGCCAAATTAAATGCTATCAACGCCAAACTTTAGATTATTCTTTGCCATGACCCTCTGGAGGTACCTCATGCGTTTTACGAAAATTGGTCACTAGGGGGCGCTACAACTAAAAAAAAGTTTATATCTCATAAACGGCTCATCCGATTTATACGAAATTTGATGCGTACCATCTGGGGGCAATCCTGAGGCCATCCCTAGAATGGAGTACCGAGGGGTCAAAGTGGACGTGGCCTATGGGACCCAATGTGACCCAACTCTAGATTCACCACTTACACTAATGTGAACAACTTTAAATTTACAGGGTAGATGGACAATGGGCCATGGACCACACCTACCAAAAATTACACATGTGGACCACTAGGTGGCGCTGTAATGTTTTTTTGGCTTTAACTCCCACATTACACATCGCACATTAGAAATCTTTACATCTACGTGTTCGGTGAATCAAGCTGAATTACCTGATATAGGCCATGCCCATTTCCGCGCAAACGTTTTTTCGCAATATCGCGCAATGTGCAAAACCAACTTTTTCGAACTCGTCCTAGGCCGTGCGACCGATCTGCACGAAACCTGGTAGGTAGCATCTCCAGATGGACCTGACAAAAAGATATTGAAGGAATTTTGCTACGTTAAAGTATGCGCATTTGACAACAAAACAAATTGTCCTAGCTAGCTACCACACACATATATCATATCTCGGCCAAATTAAATGTTATCAGCAAATAACTTGCGATCCTTGTTCAACATCTGACGACGATACTCTGTACCAAATATGGCGAAGATCGGCCTTTAGGGGGCGCTATAAGCAACGTTTATTTGTTTCGCCCACTAACTCAATGCATTTCAATGGGAAATTTGCAATTGCAATATCTCTGCCACAGTAAAAGCAATCAACACAAAATTTGTGAGGGTTGTTCGGCATGGCGTTCTGAGGCGCTGTACCAAATTTGGTGAAGATCGGTCATTATGGGGAGCTATAGTCAACATATACCAGTTTGGGCCTTTTAATCCCTTGAGGTCGAGCATGTTGTATGCAATGCCAAACGGCACTTCTTAATAATAACTTTATAACTTCATAATACACTGTGTGTAATAAAGATTGATACACTGTGTGTAAGAAATGTTAATAGTTTGTCCATTATGAGTTATAATGTTCAATATGTTTATTTTTCCACTGGATGACTCAAAATATATAGATCTGTAGATGTGTTGCTTGTTGGGCATGCTGCTCTGAGGATTTGTACCAAATTTGGCAAAGATTGGCCATTAGTGGGCGCTATAATCAACATATAAGTGTTTTGCCCTGTTAATCAATGTTAATGGAATATTTGCAATGGGAATGTATCACAGACCTTGCAGCTCACACTTCTCAATATTTACTGATGTTTACCTCCTACCGTTACGTTTTGGTTTTCGCATTTGCGTGCTCCCCTGGTGTTCTACAATAAACAAACTTCTTAACCCACCTGACAAAGTTTCTACAACCTTCACAGTGGACAAGTGTAACTCTTTTCTCCCACTTTTTCAATCCAAAATCAACACCATTCATATGCGCTGATACCGTGCAAATAAACATTGCAGTTGGTGCTAATTGGAGAGTGGCGCCTATGACACCATTTACAACAACCTGACCACTTCCCCTGCTCTTTCAACCGCCACACCTGCCGGTACCTCCACCCTCTCAGTCACACTCTCATTTCTCTCTGCTGTCCCCTGTGGTCAGGGGGGTTAAGAAGTTTGTTTATAGTAGAGAATTGTTAAAAGTACTCTGTATATGCATGGAGATGAACTGTTAACCACTACATTTGCAACGTCAGAGTACCGCAGACCTCGTGCATCAAACCTCTTGATATTCACCAACGTTTGCCGCCCCTACGTAATGCTTCGGGTCCCGCATTGGCGCAGCTTCGTGGGTCATCGGGGGCGACTGGCGCGGCTCCTCGGGGCATCGCGGACGACTGGCATCGGAGGCGAATGGCATCGGAGGCGAATGGCATCGGAGGCGAATGGCATCGGAGGCGAATGGCATCGGAGGCGAATGGCATCGGAGGCGAATTGAATCGGAGGCTTGGGCCCCTTCATAACTGCTTGCAGTTCAGTTTCTTTTTGAAATTTACATTCCGTTTATGTTTTGATCTGTGTGTTGTTATCAACGGCCCAGTTTGACAGCCAGGCCGGGTTGCCAGATATACCTGTAAAAACGTAAACCCAGCACGCTACAGCTGTAACGGTAGTACAGCCATGAAAGCAGCACACAAACTAACAGGATAAATGGAGATAGATTCTACCCGACCTAAAAAAAAAGGTTGCGTGACCAGAGACGTAACAACCCCCTGGTAAATATTGGAGATGTATTTGAAAGATGGAGACAGCTTAGATCCCAAAAGGACGCAGAATTGGCTTATTTCCTCCTGAACAGGTAAGCATAGCTTCAGGCTAATTTATCACAGCCACTAGGGACGGGCATTTTATGTCATTTCAACATTTGTGTACTCACATTGAATTATATAGCTAGAGTACCCGAGTTGGTTACTCGCAAAAACAATTGAGACATAGCCAGTAAAGTGATCCCGACTGGTCCTGGCTAACGCCGCCATGCTAACCCTGCTAACGTTACCGGGAGGACCAGGCAAGCGGGCCATGGCTGTTTACAACGTGTAGTTCCAACCCGGTCTCACGGCAGTTCGTGTAAATATCAACGTTATTCTTAATCTATTGATACGTGTTCACGGAGACGTTTTTCTCGTTTTTTACGTGGAAATGTCATGTTATTTTCTCGGGGAAAGGACGCCGAATGTCACGTTATTTTCTCGGGGAAAGGACGCCGGGAGGCGGCCGAAAAGGAAGCTCCATAAGCCGGGAGGCGCCCGCGAGGCGGCCCGCTGGGGACGCGCTGGATGAGGCGGCCGGGAGGCGGCCGATTCGTGTTGTGCCAGGCCCTAAAGAATTCAGTATGCTTCAAACAAAAAGTGCTTGTTGGATCATCTACGTTGTAGATGACTGTACAGTACTGTGCACTGGTTGTACTGGGCAGATTTCAGGTGTGAATGTGTGACTGAGAACAGGGCATTCCAGAAAAAGACAGCTTTTCTCCCATCAAAACTACCCTGGTCAAATAAAAAAAAAGTGCCCAGCCAAGGCTCAGTTAAGGTGGGCTGACCTTTAAGGTAGACCAACCATAGAGACCTAACAACAGTGCTGCTGCCATTTTTGGCAGTTATTTAGAATTTAGAACAGGGTCTATGCCTTCCTGCCTTGGACTATCCCTAGGTAAGGATGGTTCTGCAATAGCTAAATTCCTATCCTAAGATAAGATAGGTTTTTTTCTTCCTGAATGCAGTTACAGTTGAAACCAGATATTTACATATACTTCAAAAAAAACCACAAAAACATTTATTTCTTTACGGTCATACATTAAATCAGAGTAAACTTTTTCTGTTTTAGATAAATACATATTAAGATATTTTTTGCATTTGTTAAATGTCAGAATCGAGCGAGGGAGAATTTTTATGTATTTTTGTTATCACTTTCATCAAAGTCAGAAGTATACATACACTTCCTTAGTATTTGGTAGAATTGCCCCGAAACTGTTTCACTTGGGCCAAACGTTTTGGGTATCCTTCCACAAGCTTTCTACAATAGTTTGCTGGAATTAGGGCTGCAACTAACGATTATTTTAATAATCGATTAATCTGTCGATTATTTTTTTTCGATTAATCGATGAATCGGATTTTTAAAAAAGCATTAATTTACATCAACTCAATACATACATACTTGTTGTTTTAGTTAATAGTTGTGTAAAGGTAAGTCCCAAATAGCAGATACAGAGAAGACACACACAGACAGACAGACAGACAGACAGACAGACAGACAGACAGACAGACAGACAGACAGACAGACAGACACAAACACACACACACACACACACACACACACACACACACACACACACACACACACACACACACACACTTATTCATTAAATTATTACCATCATTGTAGTAAGTGCAAGTTAAGTTCATGTATACACCACACACTAATATATTTGTCAACAATAACTGATATGGGACAAAGCACAGAATATATATGACAACAGATTGAAAAATGAATGGGCCAAAAAAGGCGGGTGAATAAAAACGTGTCTTTAGTCTTGCAAACTATACCACCCCTGCTTTATTACTGTTATTAACGAGCTAACGCTAGCTTGTCATGCTAGTCAGCTGGATAACGAGTAAACACCAGCACCACAAGAGCTACTGGAGGGACGGTACGTTCCTCACTTCAAAACGGAACAGAAGTAGGATTGTGTAGTGACTTTACCCTGCTGTTGAACTCCTTTCCTCCTTGTCAAGGACTCCAATGTTTACGTTTTAGGTGCTGATCCTCACCGCGGCGCGCGCGTACCATGCCGTGTCGCTTTTGCTTATCTTGCAATTAACATGTTTTTGATTTATTTAGTGTGAAATGCTCCCACACCTTGGATGACTTAGGTCGTACTGATTTCTCTGCCTCCGCCGTGTGTTTCACAACAACGTTACGGGTCTCTCCGGTCTCTCTCCGTATTTCCTCTACCCCCGCTCTGCTCTTTTTCTTTTCTTTCGCTACGCTCCGCGCTGCTTCTCTCTGCGCTCAACTAAAACATTTTTTTATCTCCGCGACTGAGTGGCGTAATAGTTGCGCGACACAACGAATCGATAATGAAATTCGTTGCCAACTTTTTTAGTAATCGAATTTTATCGATTTTATCGATTCGTTGTTGCAGCCCTAGCTGGAATTTTGGCCCACTCCTCTTGACAGAACTGGTGTAACTGGGTCAGGTTTGTAGGCCTTCTTGCTCGCACTCACCTTTTCAGTGCCGCCCACAAATATTCTATGGGATTGAGATCAGGGCTTTGTGATGGCCACTCCAATACCTTGACTTTGTTGTCCTTAAAGGAACACGCCGACTTATTGGGAATTTAGCTTATTCACCGTAACCCCCAGAGTAAGAAGTCGATACATACCCTTCTCATCTCCATGCGTGCTGTAACGCTGTCTGACGGCTCCAGCATTAGCTTAGCCCAGCACAGATCCTGCAGGTAACTGGTTCCAACTAGCCTACCGCTCCGAATTGTGACAAAAGTGACAAAATAACGCCAACATGTTCCTATTTACATGTTGTGATTTGTAGAGTCACAGCTTGTACAAAAAAAGCGTAACATGAGACACAGCCATCTTCTATCCGTAAACAAACCCGGAACTATATTCTCAGACAGGCTTGCTGCGAGCATATCACTCCGCCCAAGTACTATATTCTTCCGCCTGAGAATATAGTTCCCAGTTTGTTTACGGTTAGAAGATGGCTCTATTTTCAGACTATACGCATGACTTTCTATCATGTAGTAACGCTATCATTTTTCAGAACAGTAGGATTACTGGAACCATTCACCTGCCTGTTCTGTTAAATTTGTTTGGTTAACGTACGACATTACTGATTAGCTAAATTCTAATTATTCGGCATGTTTTTAAAGTGATGGTTCGAGTAATTTACCCTAGGGTCCTTTGCACCATGACCTCGAGCCAAACCCCCCCCGAAGCTTTTTTCACCTGGGTCTAACATTGGAGTTAGCGTGGAAGTAGCGTTAGCCCTGAATAAAGCTTAGCGGGGCTAATGGACCGCGTTTGTATCTCTTAAATGACTAATAATGCCGAAATGATACCAAGGTCTACACTAGTACAAATAGGTTATGCGCCGCAAAACGATGGATTGGAAAGTTTGTAAATACACCGAAGTTTATGAACACTTGCCTGCTCTCTTCTGCTCTTGCTGCTGCTGCTACCTGCAGTTAGACTCACAGCAGCAACAACAGCAGCAGCAGAGAGCAGAAGCCAGCAGGCAAGTGTTATTTACATAAACTTCTGGACGCTAACTTTCGTCAACCTTCGCTTTATGAGTACATAACCTATATGTACTAGTGTAGACCTTTATCATTTCTGCAATATTAGTCATTTAAGAGATACAAACGTGGGTCCATTAGCCCCGCGCTAAGCTATTCAGCGGCTAACGCTACTCTACGCTACTCTACGCTAACTCCCAATGTTAGACCCAGGTGAAAAAAGCTTCTGGGGGGTTGTTTGGCTCGAGGTTGTGGTGCAAAGGACCCTAGGGTAAATTACTCCGAACCATCACTTTAAGCCACTTTGTAACTAATTTGGAGGTATGCTTGGGGTCATTGTCCATTTGGAAGAACTATTTGCGCCCAAGCTTTAACTTCCTGGCTGATGTCTTCGGATGTTGCTTCAATATGTCAACAAAATTTTCTTTTCTCATGATGCAATCTATTTTGTGAAGTGCACCAGTCCCTTCTGCAGCAAAGCAGCCCCACAACATTATACTACCACCCCCATACTTCACAGTTTGGATGGTGTTCTGAGGCTTCAAAGCTTCGTCCTT
This sequence comes from Perca fluviatilis, assembly GCF_010015445.1. NCBI lineage: Eukaryota > Metazoa > Chordata > Actinopteri > Perciformes > Percidae > Perca > Perca fluviatilis. The sequence continues at coordinate 28,246,167 of NC_053134.1, read as the reverse complement.
TTTCCTCCAAATATACCGTTTATCATTATGGCCGAACAGTTCAATTTTTGTTTCATCAGACCACAGGACATGTCTCCAGAAATTAAGATTTTTGTCCCCATGTGCAGTTGCAAACTGTAGTCTGGCTTTTTTATGGTGATTTTGAAGTAATGGCTTTCTTCTCCCAGAGTAACCTTTTAGCTCATGGTGGTACAGGACTCGTTTACTGTGGATAATGACACTGTCTTACCAGTTTCAGCTAGCATCTTCACAAGGTCTTTTGCTGTTGTCCTGGGATTGATTCGCACATTTTGCACCAAAAAACGTTCCTCTCTGGGACTCAGAATCCGTCTCCTTCCTGAGCGATATGATTGTTGTACATTCCCATGTTTTTTATACTTGCGTATTATTGTCTGAACAGATGAACGTGGGACCTTCAGGCATCTGGAAATTGCACCTAAGGATGAGCCACACTTGTGGAGGTCCACAATTCTTTTCCTGATGTCTTGGTTGATTTCTCTTTCTCTCTCTTCTCTCTTGATTTTCCCATGATGTCAAAGAAAGAGGCTCTGTGTTTGAGGTGTGCCTTTATATGCATCCACAGTTCTGTCAAGAGGAGTGGGCCAAAATTCTAGCAAACTATTGTAGAAAGCTTGTGGAAGGATACCCAAAACGTTTGGCCCAAGTGAAACAGTTTTGGGGCAATTCTACCAAATACTAAGGAAGTGTATGTATATTTCTGACTTTGATGAAAGTGATAAAAAAAATACATAAAAATTCTCCCTCGCTCGATTCTGACATTTAACAAATGCAAAAATGTTAATATGTATTTATCTAAAACAGAAAAAGTTTACTCTGATTTAATGTATGACAGTAAAGAAATAAATGTTTTTGTGTTTTTTTTTTAAGTGTATGTAAATATCTGGTTTCAACTGTAGGAAACATGTTAGGAAAGGTGTGTGTAATAGCAAAAATCCTAATTTTAATTCTAAACTGAGATAAAATATTCCAGACTAAGGAAGTTTCTGTAATGAGGCCCCTGGGCTCTATACACAACCCCTGAGAGAACTTTAAGAATGAATGAGTTCGAATGCATTACAACATACTGTTCACTGTTCTCCACCCCACTTCTACATTAAACACCTGACTTCAACCTGCCTGCTCTCTTCGCCTTAACCCTTGCAGGCCTCAAATTTGTCAAAGTGGGAGGGGTCATGGATTGTACTCCCTGGAGGACATGGTATATGGGAATGAGGCTAAAATGAAATATGAGGTGTTGAGTCAAGCTCTAATTTCCCTGGGGCTCCACACCAAACCTCAGGATATCTGCTGATTAGAATGGGAGGGTTAACTCCAGGCAGGCACCAGTGATTTCTGACAATGGATGGATAAATGGTGTACTTCAACATCTCTGAGTGGCTCTGTAGCCCATTAGCAAGAACTTACAATCAGCAGTGAGGAAGAAATGGTGGAATCAACATTTCACCTCCCTAAGTGCTGCAAGAGTCATACGGAGAAAACAGGAGAGCTAAAAGAAAAGGCCTGCAGCCAAGCGGGAAAAGTAATCCTCAAAATAGACAAAGCAATAAACTGACAATGTGAGCAAACCAGCTGTGAAATATAGGATCCATTCTACCAACAATTACATTAGATTGGACTAACATGCACTGCATGCAAAGTTTTGTAGGACCATATTTTACATCCTAAAAATAACGGTAACCAATACATGCATGTCAGATTGACATACACAGAAAATCAACATCCAAAACAATAATTCAGAAAGGCATATATGCTGTTTTTTTAATTATAAGCATGTTTGTTATGACCCTAACCCTAATCTTATATATTAAATTCACAAATAGTGGCATTTATTAACTCAACTGCAGAGAGATTGGATTGGAATCAGGCTTATATCAGAGACAAGCCTTTTTTCTGATTTCCCTTTTTTAAAGTAGATTTGCTCGCTAACTCACTCATGCACGCATGCATGCACGCACTCACTCACTGCCAGACTAGAAAGAAATTGAGTTTCTGCTAAATTCTGAGATCAGTCAGAGGCTGAGCGGAACACACACACACACACACACACACACACACAGAGTTTATGCCTCTGTTGCTATTTGAGGCAAGTCAACACCAATTGTGTAAACAGTACAGTGGTCAAATTGTTGTGCAAAATTTGCTTAGCTTAACACTTACAGCTCTTTACTGTTTTCAGCTTTGTTGAACTGTAACAATCACCACACTTACTCCAAAGACTGGATGATGAGAATCCCATACCACCTTAAGACCAGGACAGACACTACTACATCAACAGGGACCACTGGACAACTGGAAGGGACCCAGGACCTCAAGTGGGAGCTGAACATTAGTTCCTTCATCAAAAAAGCCCAAGAGAGGATTTACTTCCTGCGGCAGCTGAAGAAGTTCAACCTGTCAAAGCGAATGATGGTTCACTTCTACACTGCCATCATCGAGTTCATCCTCACCTGCTCCATCACCATCTGGTATGCTGCTGCTACTGTCAAGGACAAGGGCAAACTGCAGCATATATATGTGTGATCGCTCCAAGTTTACAAACTCATCAACTGATTCCAACCAGAGCAAACAAACTATAGGTTTGAAAACGCCCTTAATGAAAACAGTCAAAAACATTTATAAAGACTCCTTCAGGTTCACGACAGGTATCATGTCATGGTTATGATGGTGTCATGTCAAGTCTAAATCACCCTGGATAATTTTAGCAACAGTCCTACAGTGAAAACATACCGGGCTGGACCAGCCGCATAGGGCAGCTATTTTTATTTCTGCACCCATGTTATCCAATCTGTCCGTTCATGCCGGGCACAGAGCGGCTGCATCGGCCCACGTGCTGCACCGATTGTTTCAGTGTCTCCTCTATTTCTTGTGCGAGACTCGAGCGAATGTGTCAAGACAGGTAATCACATACAGGAAGACCACAGTGCAGCCAGATACTTTACAAAAATAAAACACATTTTAAACTAAAACACCTAGGTTCACGGTGATTTGGGCTGTCTTGACTTCTCACAGCGAGACACGCCATCAGGCACACGGAGAGAGAGACCAACGGATGGACAGAGAGAGTGACACACACCCACACAACCACACACACACACACACTTATAGACTACAATTACCACAGTTTTCCCCACTCATCCTGTCTCTTACTATCAGAGAAAGAGAGAGAGAGACACTTTGGCTCGGAGAAATATGCGTCTGGTATATATATATATATATATATATATATATATATATATATATATATATATATATATATAGGGCTGTCAATCGATTAAAAAAAATTAACTAATTAATCGCACAATTTGCTGTAGTTAATCGCGATTAATCACGTTTTTAAATTGAGACTGAAGCTTGTAGTAATGGATATTTAAATAATGCTAAATCACTTAACTTTAAAAAATATGAAGAGAAAACAAACAAGGAAAGGTTCTGCTAAGTTCAGAATGTTTAATATCTTTCAGAATAACAGCAGCAACAATTTGGCTTATTTAGTCCTGCTGAAGGCTGCTGAAACGGCTAAAAACTGTCTGACTTGAGGGCAGATTTTTGTCACCACCCCCAATATTAGCCACATACCTAATATACCATATTCTGAATAATATACAAATATGTGTATGTATATATATATATATATATATATATATGTGTATGTATATATATATATATATATATATATATATATATATATATATATATATAGAGAGAGAATATAAATTACAATCTAGGCAGTACTTAATATCATAAATATTATAATATACATAGTGTTTAATCTGAATGACTAAGCAAAGCACATATATCTAAACACAGAAATGCACATCAATATCAATATCAATGTTACACATTAAACCAGTAACCCAAAACCACAAAGGTGTATGTTGGCCTAAAGTGAAAACATTGAGTGTAGTTTTAGATAGCGACGCTGTGCACAGCAATCCATTACCAATGTTAAGCGATTGACTACATTTCCCTTCCAGCACCGCAACCAGGAAGTAGCTTGTGTGACAGTGAGACGCACCAATTTCAAACATTTACTGGAATATAGTCACGGATACTATCGAGTCGACAGCGTTAAACATCAGACTGCAAATAAGGTTTTATCAGCGTGACCAACGTAACAGTTATCAAGCAAACAAATCGTGCACGTACATATCGGCAGCACAGCAGTAGAGCAACAGACAAACAAACTTAAACCGCAGCTCAATGTAGCGAAAAAGCAGCTTACCGGTGGCGCATCTCTCCTGACGAGACAACATGTCGGAACTAGTACTCGGTCCCGTTTATAGCCCGCGCTCATTCATTTCTGGATTCTAACATCATCTTTTTTTCTCTTTTGGGATCTTACTGGTCCATGTTTCAACTCTTGACTGGCCCGTAGGCCTACTTCAATCAGGTAAATCCCTCCTAGAGTAGCGCCGCCTGCTCTTACGGAGACGTATTACGTTTCTCAGCCGCCACATGAAGTAAACAAACACAGCTGCATTAATTTTCGGAATTTTTTTAACGAGTTAAATATTAAAAATGAACGCAAAAATTACGGCATTTTGATACAGTCAGATATATATATATATATATATATATATATATATATATATATATATATATATATATATATATATATACGGGCTCGACATAGCCCACTTTTTTCTTGTACTGTATTTTCATTACAATAAATAAATCATCATTGATGGCATTCGAGCATATGCGTTGCGGATGTTTAAATTTTCATTCTGATTTGTTTACTACATCCCCGCTGTCAGACAGGCTAATTCTTATATTTTCCATCTCTGCCTGCACTATTTGTTCCCCTAAAAGGACACAGTGAATACGGTGGTCAATAGAACTTCAAACCATACTAGACATTTAGTTTTGTGTGGTCTAGAACTCCTACCTGATGTCATCACTGGTCTCATCTCTACTTGATGCCATCGCCAACTTCTTGTCTGTCTCATTCACTCCTTGCCTGTGTTCTTCTCCACTAAGACATATTGTCAAACAAACATTATGTAACTGATTTTCCATATTAGCTTTTCTATATTAATAATATTAAGAAATTAATCTGTTGGTATCAAGTGGCTCCCATTACGCTTCAACCTAATGTTAGACCTACCTGTTGCCTTCCCCTGTCTTTTATGATCCACCATCCTCACACCTGAATGAAATGAACTCACTGTTAAATAAAGCAGCCTAAATTCAATTCTTAAATCAGCCTAGTGATGGTATCAGACAAGACAACTATTATGCAGTAAGGTTGTGTGGCTGTTGAAATTACATTCACATTTGGGATTTTAAAAAGTACAAATATGGAGAGAGAGAGAGATGTGACCCTGTAATTACCAAGGGGGTAAGCTTCTCTCCACAATGCGTACCTCCTATGGTTGCCATTTTGATGCTAACAAGCACTCACCCGCTGTTAGCATTCCATTGACTGCCATTCATTTTGACGTCACTTTTAGTGCGAATAACTTTACATCTGAAGCGTTTAAAGACTTTATTTATCCATTGTTTATTTCTAAAGAAACACAACAATGTATAAAAGGCTCCATTACCTTGTATATCACGTTATGGCTCTGTAGCAGACATTTTTGTAAAAATAGGCTAACGATTGTGTCATAACCACGCGACTTACTGTCGCATAGTAGAGGAATTACCGTATAGTATAAGAGAAGCTCACAGGCAGTTTCTACATACATTAGCTGTGTAAGTAGCATTTTAGTTAGCAATAATTAGCCTGTGCCTATTTTATCTCTTTACATACGCTCTCTGTCTCTGCAAGATTGGGAATGATTGAGAACTTTCAGACAGGTTGCTCACGTCACATCTATGTCTTCAAGCTCAGTTAGAGGATGTGCAGTAACGCTCAGCCCTCACCGGAAAAGTGCTTCTAATAGCCTTCACTGATCTCCGTCCAGAGACACGGGATCTGTTGGTCCATTTCTTTTACTGTCTTTGGTAATTACAGCTTCCATGTCACCCAACAGATGTAACTATAGCCTGTATGTCTGACAGCTAATGGTAAAACAAAATCTATTAATGATTCCATGGTAAACCAGAGTTATTGCATTAGTTATGTTTTCCAGATTCTTGTCATTTATTGTACATCCTACGTTATATTTTCCAGCTTTCAGCTCATTGCATATTCTAAGCTAGCCCTAAGTAAACCCCCATTTGGCTGCTACATTCCCAGTACAGGCCAAAAGTTTGGACACACCTTCTCGTTCAATGTGTTTCTTTATTTTCATGACTATTTACATTGTAGATTCTCACTGAAGGCATCAAAACTATGAATGAACACATATGGAATTATGTACTTAACAAAAAAGTGTGAAATAACTGAAAACATGTCTTATATTTTAGATTCTTCAAAGTAGCCACCCTTTGCTTTTTTTGATAACTCTGCAAACCCTTGGTGTTCTCTCAATGAGCTTCATGAGGTAGTCACCTGAAATGGTTTTCACTTCACAGGTGTGCTTTGTCAGGGTTAATTAATGGAATTTTTTTCCCTATTTAAAAAAAAAAAGCAAAGGGTGGCTACTTTGAAGAATCTAAAATAAAAGACATGTTTTCAGTTATTTCACACTTTTTTGTTAAGTACATAATTCCATATGTGTTCATTCATAGATTTGATGCCTTCAGTGAGAATCTACAATGTAAATAGCCATGAAAATAAAAAGGAAACGCATTGAATGAGAAGGTGTGTCCAAACTTTTGGCCTGTACTGTAAGCAAACACTAGCTAGTCTGTTAAGACAGCACAGATATCACACTTTAAATCCTACCTGTTGCCTTTCACCATCCACTTATTTAACTGCTGTTGCATCCCTTGACATGCTATCTCCTTTTCCCTCTTTCTTTTTCTATTTTTAGCCCTCGACAGCTTTTTTGCTTTATCCATCTTTTTCCATAGACGACAACTCACTACTGTACCTGCTTGCTCAGTGCTCAAGGCACCCCTGCTCGTGATATTACGAATCCTACTATGGCCACGCCAAGACCTGCCCTTCAATAGCCCGGGTGATAGTATGGAGCGCCCCCCCGCTCCCTCTTCTACAGTATGTCAAATACTGTAATACCTACTCTAGCCTGTTAGTCCCCTACAATGTTATATAACATGGAGGAAATGCAGAAATTATTTAGAAACGCTCAAAAGCAGCTACATATAGAAAATACCCCAAAATAATTTTTTATTATTATTAATATTTTTTTTTACCGTCGCTTTGGCGCCCCCATGGTGCTGCGCCCCTATGCACCGCATATAGTGCATACTCACTTTTTGCACCACTGTATCTACGGTTTGCAGGCTATAGGCGTTCACGTGCCCAGTGTTTTTTCACTGCTCGGCTTAAATCAGGGAGGCACCAAATGTACACAACACCAGAAACAATTTCTGTTTTAAAGCTAACAGAGTGTATTATATCAAAACAGAAAGTTTGAGAGTGGGAAGATGGAGACAATGATGAAGAAAGGCTGAGGAAGTAATGTTGGTACATGAAAGAAAGAAGAAGTGAGTGAGTAGGAACACTATTACCTGAGCAGAAAAGATCAAGACAGGCTGCTGACTGCAGACTGGGCTAGCTTTCGACACAGTCAACCATCAGGTCCTTATTGCCAAACTGTCTAATTTTAACTTTTATTACATTATGTAATAATTTTAACTTCTCCCATATCTCAATCATCAAGCCATATCTAACTGGTAGAGAACAATATGTTTCTGTGAGTGGTTATCGTTCATCAGCTCTTGGCTTATGCACACAAGGATCGATACTTGGCCGGCTTTTGTTTAGTTGATAATTAATGATTTGCCGTTTGTTTGCCCTGATGTCAAAACACTAATGTATGCGTAGTATATGTGCATCCCAAGACAAAACATCTGGCTGCTGGATGGATCAGATCACCAATTGCAATTGTTCCTGTCTTCAACTTAATGTAAATAAAACTTTAGTAACATGTAATCATGTAACATTGTGTCAAATATAACCACCTTGGGGCAAAACATTAGTATTGTGCCACAATTTAGGTATCTGGGCATTATTATCGATTCTAATCTTTCTTTTAAAGTACATATGAAGAAAGTGTGCAATAGCGTAGCCAATTTTAAATATTTTAGAAATGCACTAACTTTTAATACTGCCAAATTATTTATGAATGCCATGATTATGTAACATCTAAAATATTTTCTGGCAAGCTGGGGGACAAACTAACGCTCATCATTAAAGCCACTAGCTACTCTTTACAAGAAAACATCCAAAGTTTTGCCAATGTATTATCCTAAATAACCGTAAACTGCTGAGCTGGGAAGATGTAATTAAATACAAAAACATCTGTCTGGTTTAAAAAATTCTGCATAACACTGCTCCTCCTCCTTTGAACTCTTTCATAACCCAACAGCAGTAAGATCACCAGAAGCACCACACGAGGTGACCTTCTAATTCCATTCAGGAAAAGCACATTTGGCCAATTATCATTTTCTGTTACGGCAATACAAAACTGGAATTCATTGCCCACTATTATCAAAGATATACATACATATTCCACCTTTACAACACACCTTAAAACATGGCTGTCCGATAACTATTACTGCACACATTAATTTGTCAGATGTGATGTGTGTTTGATGTGACATAGTCATTGTTGCTGCCTCTCCATCTGTGCTGCCTGCCTCCATGTTATGTCTTGTAAGTGCTTTCAATGTGGCCTCTGTGACTTTTTTCCTTTCTCTTGTCTCCTTTTTATTGTCTTTACGGCATGGACTGCTTTAAATCCTTTGCCATCATCTTTGCTTGCTTGTTTGTGCTTGCTTGTTTGTGCGCCACTTCTTTGTATGTTTTAATCCTTTTTACTTAGGCCTGCTGTCATTATAGATGTAATGTAACTCATTTTAATGTTAACCATTGTATTTTAGGATGCCTATTGTGGGCTGGCTGGGGACTACAGCTGGAAATTAGCCATAGAGGCTAAAGCTGCTCCTTTTACTGTACAGTTAATTAAGGGGACTGTCCACCAAAAGGTTGGGAACCACTGTTTAGAGTACTGTCATGAAGCCAGATGGGATTCTGTCACTTTGGGATCATGTGGGAAGTAAATGGTGGCACAATCTGCTCCTGATACAGCTATGCCAGGACGCTTTTGTTCCAATGCTGATTCTTTTTCTAAACCACTGTATGTACCACTGTGAATTTACATTGTTGAAAATTGGAACTGTATGACAATCTATGTAAGCATATAAAGAGAATTAAAAAGTAAGACCAATGGGACCAGCCATTCTGGGAACGACAAGGATTGTGGGTGGATTACGTGTATAGAGCAACGGCTTATACATTGTCCCACACTAGTGTCCTAAAATCTCGTATTTTATCGTTTTTTATATTTTTTTATTGTTTTGAACTGCTCTTTAATGTTTTACGTAAAGCACTTTGAATTGAATTGCCCTGTTGCTGAAATGTGCTATACAAATAAAGCTGCCTTGCCACTGTACCACCACCACCTTTAATAGGTAGTTTAGCTCATTGAATTTATTTGTTTAAAACATTAAAAAAAAAATCATACCTCCTACATTTAAAGGGTTACAGAGATATACTTTTACTATGGCTTAAATCTAACAAAGTAAATAGTCAGACTTATAATAGATGTCTAAACTCATTCGCTGCACAAAGCAATTTAGTAGAATTAATTTGACATGGGTAAATGAAGACTTTTTTCAAAGACATGGCTAACCAAGCAACCATGACAGCTGTTAGTAATTAGCGGTGTAAGAAAAAAATCAATACACTTGAATATCGCGATATTTTATTTTGCAATACTGTATTGATTTTCAAAAAGGCAATATCGATTTTCTTTTTTTTTTACGTTCAAAAATATTTATGTAAGTTCACGTTTATGTTGTGTTTAAACCCCCTACTGCTAGATGGCTACGCTGAGACGCACCACTAGTGTCCTTGCCTAACAGTGCCTAGCAGTGCCTAACAGTGCCTAGCAGTGCCCAGCAGTGCCTGACTTTTTGGTAGAAGCTAATAATGTAGCTATGGCTGAACTTTGTCCTACTTTAGCATATAAACATTAGCTCACTAAGAACCTGTGAACCACAATCCCAAACTGGCAGTTTACCTAAAGTAATCTTCTTTGACTTTTATGAACATCATGTCTTTTTTTAAATATTAGTTTTTCTAAAATTATACTTTAAAAAAAAAATCCCAATATATCGTCTTATGCACAGTATCGAAATATATTGCAATATATTGAATCGTGACCTATGTATTGTGATATGTATCGTATCGCCAGATTCTTGCCAATACACAGCCCTATTAGTGATTGTTACCATGAGAACATGGCTCCGTTCTCAGTTAGCCTGGGGGTAGGGTGACTAACTTTTTAGGATTCAAATGAGTCAGTCTTTATTTTTGTGTAACTGTCTAACTTAGACTAATCTATGACCCCTAACACGACAGACCAAATCTAAAATATATCATCATCCATCCAAATCACAGAAACAACATGTACTCCAAGTGGTATTAGCCAACAGATGGTTTGATTTAATTTGTTCATTTATCATATTTTAGTATATTTCTACAGCACTAATTCCATCAGTACAACAGCAGGGACATGTTATACTCACCACACAGCTACCCTGAGTTTCTCTTATTAAACACAAATAATTTTACACTCATTAATACCTACAATAATACATTTGCTTTTTTTCTTTGTGCAGTCATAAGTTACCAACAATAAAACTCGACAATTATTGAACAGATATTTCACATTAAAAGCCTTAATTAGAAACATCTGCAGAAAGTGTTTCCTCAATAGTTGCTTACAATGCTTTTTTTCTGTTAAAAAAAAGAGTGCGAGCAGCTGGGTGGTGAGTTATACAAAAGTACTTATGGAATTAGTGCTGTGGAAATATACCCTATTATATGTACACTATTATATACACAATGATTGTATTAGCTGGCCTTTATTAGGTAATGCCTATTAATGTTATTGCTGGCCACTATTATTTGAGACTTGGCCATTTTAAGTTTAAATACCAGCTTTTATTTCAGAATTTACAGCAATTTCTACCAAATACAGTCCCTAGTGGTTGCCTTGGGAAGGACAGTATGTGGTAACTGTATGTAAACTCGTCCCTTGTATGCTGGTGGCTTATATGAGCTTCATTAAGTTAATGACCAGATAAAATAAGAGCTGTGCTGGTTAAATCATGGCACTGTATCAGCCCTCCTGACCATCTTTGTAAGTCGTTTAAACATAGCTAAAGCCTGAGAGTAACATTTATTGAATGTGTCTTACTGGACTGTTGTGATGCTTTAAAAACAGTTTCAGTTCAGGCAGACTGGATAGCAAAGGGAGTGGGTGGTAGAGGTGCTGCATTGGAGTCAACTGCTAATTAAGATTGATCCAAACCCCTGCTGGCTGTGCTGCACTTGGACAGCACTACGTATAAATCTTTGAAGTGACTCACTACCGCCTTCTTCCCTCCTCCTGCCTACGTGTCCTCCCAGGATATATAGGACTTTGTGTCCTATCGCCTCCACACTTCCTGCCTGTCCTCTCTCATACTATTAAGGTCTGACTATGCTTGTCTGATTGTCTAACTTTGTTTTTATTTTTTATTCTTCAGTCCTTTTCCTCTTTTGCTGTTTCGCTACAAACTCTTCTTGTTGATAACTGCTGGACCCAGCCTCTGCCTCCCCTCTCTCCATCACTTGCTAGCACATGCCACCTGGTTCTGATTGACTGGAATAGTGTTTTGTGGCTCTTGCGCACCTATGCTTGTTTTGCACTACCTATAAATCTTTGAAGTGACTCACCAACACCTTCTTCCCTCCTCCTGCCTGCGTGCCCTCCCAGGATATACAGGACTTTGTGTCCTATCGCCTCCACACTTCCTGCCTTTCCTTTCTCATACTATTAAGGTCTAACTATGCTTGTCTGATTGTCTAACTTTGTTTTTATTTTTTATTCTTCAGTCCTTTTCCTCTTTTGCTGTTTCGCTGCAAACTCTTCTTGTTGATAACTGTACATACTATTAAGGTCTGACAATGCTTGTCTGATTATCTAACATTATCTGAAATCCCCTTTTTCAATAGCAGAATCAGGGACGTCGTTAGGCCTATTTTAGGGGGGCTGAAGCTACCCCAAAATGTTCCTAAGCCCCCCTAAATAATAATAAGAACAACAATAACAATTTGATGTATCCTTATTGATATTTATCATTTACAAATGATATATATAGCTAAAAAAAAATAGCCGAAAAGTCGGAAGTTAGACAGAGTCGTGCTATCAAGATGATGCACCGCACCGCCTTGTTGCATTGGTGTGAACTGGCAGCTTTGAGAGCGTTGCAGACCGGCGTGTTGCAAGTAACTGGGGGATTCGTCTCGTCGCTACTCTTTGGTCTGAACTCGCTATGCACCCTCCCACAAACACACACACCGATACACACGCTAATGGTGAAAGGAAGATTGATAACATGTAATGATACAGAGTGAAATTGTAAGTTGTTTTTAATTACCTGCTTACCTTTTGCTACGTTTTCTTGAGGTAAAGGAAAGGGGATATTTTGGTTTGCTATGAAAAACTAATGTCTAGCTAGAGTGAACGAGGGAAATACAAGAAATGGTTAATTTAGCAAGCTAATCACAACTCTTTATTCATTGCCAATAATATAGCCTATCTCTATAGTAGGCATATTATAAAACGATATCAATCCCCATAGAATGTTTTTGTCACTGAAAACTAAATGTCATAGGGTCCCTGTTAATGCTATTGTACCGTTGTATCCTTCAATTCACTGAGTAGATGAAACGGATATTGGAAGATATTTCAGCAGAGAGAAAAAGAAGCAGGAGATTGGCAGGGCAGTTGATTCTGAGGGAGCCGGCGTGATTGAGGTCAGTAGTGGTCTATAGGTCTAAGGATTGTTTGGTTTCCTTCTAACAATAAGCATTTGTTGGCAGGTCTAGGTACTATGCATAGCCTAAACTAAATTATTTCATCATATTTATTATATATATGCTAGCTATATTCTAACCAATTTAACTTTCTTCATTCATTGGCTGTGATAAATTAAATAAATATGTAGATGTTGCCTAAATGTAGGCTAGGCTAAAGATGAGCACATGCCCACAGATACACATGTGAAAATCAAATGAAAGCAATCCTACGTACAGTACATACAGTATATACAGTAATCATTACTCCAAATCTTTTATTCCTTCCGCCATCAGGGTATTTTATTTAGACAGTAGCCACTTTAAATAGGATCCGTATTAATATCTTACATGATAAAGTATACAGTGATGCCTATTTTTTTCTTTTTCTTGTATGCTATTTGTCATATTTGTTTAACTTACCAACTTATTATCTGTCTGGCCTCTGTCTGTTTTTGGACATTTTGGATGTTGTTTCATGTGACCAATTTGCATTTCGAAGTCATGAAATTAGCATCAGGGTTTTGTTTTATCTTAAAGGATAAGAGAGAAAGGAAAAGAGTAGAAATGGAAGAAGAGGAAATGTCTGTCACTTTTGACTTGTTAACATATTGGTTTCTTGACTGGTGGTTGAAATACAGTATCTCACAAAAGTGAGTACACCCCTCACATTTTAGTAAATATTTCATTATATCTTTTAATGGGACAACACTGAAAAAATTACACTTTGCTACAATGTAAAGTATTAAGTGTACAGCGTATAACAGTGTAAATGTGCTGTCCCCTCAAAATAACTCAACACACATCCATTAATGTCTAAACCACTGGCAACAAAAGTGAGTACACCCCTATGTTAAATTCCCATAGAAGCAGGCAGATTTTTATTTTTAAAGGCCAGTTATTTATTGGATCCAGGATACTATGCATCCTGATAAAGTTCCCTTGGCCTTTGGAATTAAAATAGCCCCACATCATCACATAGCATGGTTTTATGTCAGTTAGCCTAATAGCTGGTTTGATTTGCATTGAGAGATGATTTTATGGAAAGTACCCCATGCCAATATCTAGGTATGGTGAAGGGTATTTGATGATGTGGGGGGGTTATTTTAATTAGGAAGCTGAAACTCCTTGTGCAAAGCGTGCAAGCTGTCATTTAAAATTGGAATCATATATCCGCTGTAGCTGTTTGTTGTCACTGGTCAGTGATGGGGAAGTTCATTTAAAACTACAGGGCAACAATAGTATTGATTATTTTATTGTTAATATTTCCGCTGAATAGAATCATTAGTTGGTCTATCAAATACAATATTAAAAAAAATTATACAGTGGGTTAAGTGTCCAGTTAAGATTTACATTTCAAAAGCTTTCAACAGAATAAAACTAAAGTTTTATGGGAAATACTGAAAACTGTAATTTGCTTAAATTAAATTGGTAGTTGTTGAAAACACTGATTGGTGCACAAAATAACCATCATCAGTTTCAAGACAAAACTACTAGTAACTGCCATATTGGTCAAACCCTTGGTAAAATATGAATGTTCATACAGTGAAATAACAGAGTTTGAATATAGGAGTTGTATTACCTTTGAACTTGTGGAAGACAGCCCAGAGTTCAGCGATGTCAGTGGCAAATGTGATGTCTGTGTCCAGGACGATGACTCTCTGCAGGTCGGACGGTAGCGTCTTAGTGAGTACCAGCTTCATCAGGCCGTAGATTCCAGAGTAATGTTTGTTGGGAATCCATGACACCTCAGACTGAAACACCACACCAAAGCAGGGTTGGGATCATTTGCTGTGAAATTGTCTGAATTTTATAAATGTGTACTTTATATAAAAGCATCAGGTCAAGCTTTCTGTGGTTAGTCTGGCTGTTATAAAGGTCATGCCGATATTTGGTTTCTAATAGGGCATCATTTGTTATAACAGTGTCTAAATATAGTATATGTTGGGTTTAATATGGTAATATAAGTGGTTTCAGCATACATTACAGCATAATTTAGGTGTATGCTGTCTAATTAGGGTATAACTGAGTTTGTGTTATGTCCAATAAAGATCACATTATTTCTGGTAATTTGATAGATCTTATTAATGTACCAATTACAGCATACTTTCTGTCTAATGATGGTATAACTGTTCATTTGTTGTCTAATAAAGACCACATTATTTATTTAATTATTTTATTTCTAGTTCTAATTTGATAGAAATTACGACTTATTATGGCTCAATAATGTACCTTAAAATAAAGTGTGACCCAGAATCCTTAAAAGATGATTAACAGAGCGAATAACTTCTTCAAAGAAGTAAAGATGGTGGCAGTCAGATCAGTAAGCACTACAGGATAACAAGTGAAGTGGAATGCAGGTTGAAGTATTTCTGAGGGAAGCTGGGAGTAAATGAGGTGAAGAGGTCGTGTTGTTCACCTTCAACTCATCTGCATCATAGAAGTCAACCTTGACGGCAGGGACCATCCAGGTATGGAACAGAGAGGACAGGATCTGCTGAGCAATGGAGTCTGTGATGAAATGGAAATGTAGTGGGTTCCGCCTGTGGACACACACACACAAACACAAGCTATACATATACATAAGCTATATTCTCTATCACAGCAACATTCTGATTCACATATACTAATCTCTAACAAGTTCAAACAGGGAGTTTTTACTACACTAGGGACAATCTGTAGTCTGACTATCACCAGACCAAGCTCAATATTTTAAGATTGAACATTAGTCTGGGGAGTCTGCTCTGTATTTTCTACTGCACAAGAGGCGTGATCAACAGGCATAGTTCAAATGACTCTGTACGCAATTGCATAGTCCTTCAACCAATCAGACCAACGATCCGGGTGACGTGGCAGCGACAGTTGCATCAATGGGTTGCTGTGCTTCGGTGGCCGCCATGTTGAATGTAAACAAAAAGCTGTTTGCCTTGTTGCTTCCCTATCGTCATCGTGTTAAACCCACCAATAGCATGCCAGGTGGATAAGGCAGTTTGTGATTGGTCCCTGCAGATTTGTAACGGAAGCAGAATAGAAAAATTTGATAAATAGCTGCAGGGCAAAATCAAATCGCCGGCAGATCGGGCTGGGTTTACCCAGTCTAGCCAATCTGTCTATTCCATAAAATTGGGAAAATTCTGTGAGGGTTGAAAAATGTCTTGGTTAACTGGAAAAGAAAACAATTATGACAAACAACATCGGCCGGCCCAGGGACTGAAGAAAACAATTTTTGCTAAATCTGTCATATTTACACCATATTTATCTTAATTGAAGTGGATTGTCACTGTTTAATTAATAAATTAACTCTATCAAACCAGAAATTGTCATGCCTTTTTAAAAATTAGACTATATCCATCCAACGTTTTGTTATTTTGTATTATGAAATGTTACTAATCAAGCACAATTGTCTGGTGCAGCCTATTAAATAACTACCAAATTAGAAATATCTATATATCTATCTTAGAAAGCTTTGAAAGCTAGGTGCTGGATCCTAAAAGTGAATAATCATAAATAAAGCTACTAGGACAGAACTCCAATTTGATAGTTTATTGCCACGCAATGGACGTTTCAGGCAGCGTCCTTTCTCAGCATGTGCACAGGCAATTACAATCAATACTCCACACACAGGTGGGTTTAATTATAGAACCAATACCGCACAGGTGGAATAAATCTGTGATGGTTGGGGTTCGGCTGGCTGTGAGTTTTCTGTTTTGTTTACTATTTTCTATCTGTGTTTTTTCCACTGTTAGTTTCTCTGTTGGACCTGCCCCTTTTGTCTCTGCTGTATTCCCCCTTTCTCCTCCCGCCTGTAGCTGCCAGCTGATCGCGCACACCTGGTAATCATTCTACCATCAACGTCTCCCGCCGCACACACATGCCTCCCACCTACAATCAAGATCAGTATTTCAACCCCAGCTCAGCAGACCAGAGGCCTGTACTACGAAGCAGGATTTGGCGTTAGCGAGCTAACTTCAGGTTCAACCCAGGATTTTCTGTATCACGAAGGTGGATCACTTGTTATCGGGTTCAATCGCCGTGGTAACTCATGCTGAACGCCTAACCTGGTCGGGAGCAGGTTAAGTTGGAGATTAGAGATCAACCGGTGTTAATGCACCGCCTACTGACCATACTTGATTGATAATGGCGTCACCGTTCTTAGAAGATCAGGCGGAGCTTGGTGCAGAGAGAGAGAGAGAGAGAGAGAGAGAGAGAGAGAGAGAGAGAGAGAGAGAGAGAGAGAGGTGTGCTCATAAAAGTTAAAACATTTAGAGACCGACAACCCCGTTAACATTCAGCGATGGGTATCTTTATGAAATATATAGATTTTAAGAGGTGTGAATTAGGCTACATATAGGCTATTTGTCGGCTTCTTCAGCCGTTTGTTGCCAATACGCACATCGGTTAGAATTATGTTTTGATATATTTTTTTTAATTTTCTCTCACGATTGCTTACCACTGCCAGGGTTTCAACTGAAATAAAAGGCTAAAGCAACGACAGTTCATGGAAAGCAAAAGTGTAATTATGGTCAGCTCTTGTGCCTGACTGTTGGGGAAGTGACCAGTGTAGTCTAATGTAGGATATTATAGTGGGCGTACTGTACTGTATATTGGCCAGAATCTGCCTTTGGGGGAGAAGGGATCCTTAGGGGGGCCTGGGTGTCCTCCCCCAGGGAAGTTCAACGACTTCATTGCCAGCATTCCGATACACTTTAATGCACCAATTTATGGTAAAAAATACCTTTATTCAGCCTATAGATGTTAAGAAAAAAGCAAGGATGACAATTCAAAATGTATCAAAAATATAATGGAATGTTGTTACGTGTCATTGGGCATTTTTAAGTGGTTAGCCTATAATAGAAATCCTGGAGCTTACTATCACGTAGACTACACCACTGGAAGTGATACTGATAGGATAAGCAATGTGATTTACGTAAAACAGCGTCAGCTTTTGTTTTGCCAGCTTTCCTTCCTGCATTTTGCCGGTAAAACGTGTTTGTGTTCTTCATATTTATGTAGAATTATAGTTTGCTCTTCTTGTTTAAAATATGCAGCTCTGGTAGATGTTTGCGATTGGTTGTGCTGTGCAAACACCGCCTCTTTTATGTGAACGCGTGCGCCGCTGGATTGGGAAACCCTGAGTTGACTTAACTAGTTGATAACCAGCGTCGCGATACACAACCTATCAACAAAACAAGAAATGTGTGTCCTTGTACCTAATAAGAAATATTTCTTATCACCGGTCTGCTCAGTCTGGCACCTTCTAAGCCAGTGTTTCCCCTCTGGATAATTTCACTTAGATCCATTAGAGGCCGCCATATGTCCATAAAAGTGTCGTCATTTCCTTTTAATTTGGCACTTAGTCTTTCCATAGAAAAAACTCTAAAAATGTCTTTGTACCACTGAGTTACAGTGGGAGGTTTCTCACTAATCAAATTAAATAATATACATTTTCTGGCCAAAAATAAGAGTTTATTGAGTAATTTTGATCTTTTAACATCCATATCTCTATTCAAAGATGGCAGCCCCAATAGAAACTGAAGGCATCAAAACTATGAATGAACACATATGGAATTATGTGCTTAACAAAAAAGTGTGAAATAACTGAAAACATGTATTATATTTTAGATTCTTCAAAGTAGCCACCCTTTGGTTTTTTATTAATAAGGGAAAAATCTCCACTAATTAACCCTGACAAAGCACACCTGTGAAGTGAAAACCATTTCAGGTGACTACCTCATGAAGCTCATTGAGAGAACACCAAGGGTTTGCAGAGTTATCAAAAAAAGCAAAGGGTGGCTACTTTGAAGAATCTAAAATATAAGGCATGCTTTAAGTTATTTCACACTTTTTTGTAAAGCACATAATTCCATATGTGTTCATTCATAGTTTTGATGCCTTCAGTGAGAATCTACAATGTAAATAGTCATGAAAATAAAGAAACACATTGAATGAGAAGGTGTGTCCAAACGTTTGGCCTGTACTGTACATCCTTAGCAGAGGTCCATCTATGGAGTTTAATAATTTTTTATAAAACTCTGGACCATAACCATCAGGTCCCGGAGCTTTTCCGTTCTGCAGAGAATTGATTGCATTTTTTATCTCTTCACTGGTTTTCCAAGAGCGGATTTATCTGCTTCTGATAAGAAGGGGAGATTAAGCTTTTCTAGAAAACTCTGTATACAATGTGATGATGTAGACGATTCTGAGGTGTAAAGTTTTTCGTAAAAACTCTTAATTATCTCCACCATTGTTTTGGTCTCATAATGATTTTTCCCAGTTTTGTCCTTTAAAGAGGAGATAGCCCTAACATCACGCCTACCAGCTGCTAAGCGTGCAAGTAGTTGCCCGGAGGGGTATTGCACAAAACCAGGATAAGGGATTAAGCCGGGATATTCAGGTTATCCTGGATGAATTTAGCTTTGGCTTGGTTGCACAAAAGCAGGTTGAATTAAACCCAGCCAAGTAACCATGGCGATTTATCCTTTGCAGCTAGCCTGGTCCAGAGCAGGCTAACAGCCAGGCTAAGATTAATCCTGGAGTCTGATGTGTTAAATCAGCTGCCGCTCTGATCCGAAAGAAACGTGTTTAACAGTTATTCCGTTGTCTTCTGAATATGTTCCGCTTCATTTTTATTAACATGCATTACTTGTCACTATTGCTGTCACGAGTTTGATTTAAATCCTACTACTGCAGTTGTTGAGATGGTAATGGTAAAAAGTGGGACGATACGGAGGAAATGGGCTTCCTCCGCTGCTGTCCCCGGAATGTGTCCCCCCCCGCGGCAACACGGGGAGGCGGGGGGAGGCAGGGGGATCCTCCCACACCGTGCAGCGGACTCTAAAAGCGGACTTTTAGCATCAATAACGACGACAATGGCACCTGATCAAATGTCCTTCTTAATCATTTTATTTTGGTGCTGTCACTTGTCATCTTGGAGCTTGGGAGTGAGAAAAAAAAACATGAATAATAACAGGCTACTGTGTTTTACAGAGATGCTTACAGTGTGTATTGAAGTCACTTCTTTTTCTAGTTTTTGTCCAGTCATGCTTGTTCTGTATGAACATTAATTGTAGAAAGATATTTAGAATTAGACATAGCTTATGGAGATCTGTGCATATGGTTGTAAAACATATTCTCGCATTATGAATAAGCTTTGAAATTAAGCCTAGTCCTTATAAATTTCCCAGGAACAAGAATTATTGTTTTTTTATTTATATAGTGCTTTACAGGCTACTCAAAGACACTTTACACTAAAACCAGCACATTTAGCACATAAAAACAGATATAGCAATAAAACCAACACATAAAACAAGCATATTAAAGCAATTAAAACGTGGAGTGACTAAGTAGATCTTTTTTTTAAATCCATACGTATTCAGTCGGTCCGCTATTGTCTGTCGGGCTTTTTTTCCGTTTGATAACAGCCGTATTTCCCTTTTTGCATATTATATGTTTCACCTCCTCGTAAATTTCCATTAGAAGCTGCTGCTCAGCGGGTGAAACATATGCTGCACATGTCTTTTCCATTTCTGCATCAGTAAATCTGTGATCGATACCGTGGTCTATTTAAGAAACTGTGGAACGCTGCACTTATCCCAGCTATGTACACCTGGCTTGACATAGCTTCACCTACTTATCCTGGCTCGGCAAACGTGCAACCGATTAAGCCGCGATGAGCGGATCACACTAAGTCAAGCTGCGCTTTTTCATTTATCCTGGATTTCTTTATTCTACTTTTGTGCAATAGGCCCCGGGTTTGTCACCCATTTCAAACAGTCTGTGTTTTGCATAAAAGATACCTGGTTCTGCCTTTTGCGTCAAGAGTTGGTCAAGAGCTGACCGTGTGGCTTCTGCTTTTTTGAACAGGGTTGCAGAGTAATTATCCTTTAGTTGTTTATCACGATCAGCCAATTGTCTCTCTAAGTTCAGCTGCTCTCTCAAAGCTTCCCTTTTCCTGGCTTTGCTATATGAAATTATGGCTCCCCTCAAGTAAGCCTTAAGCGTATCCCAAAGTATTGATGGATTGGTATCATTGTTATCATTAATTGAAAGAAAAATATGAATTTGTTCTTCCATAAAGGTCACAAATGAGGGACTATTGAAAAATTAGGGATTTAGTCGCCAGTAGCGTGGTGTGAGTTGGGGGGAGGGGGGAGAAACCATAATGGACGTATCTGCATGGTCTGATAGTAAACGAGTACCTATAGTACATTCCTCCACTCTATCTAACACCATCCTTGAGACAAAGAAATAATCTATTAGAGAAACTTTGGTGTGAATGTGAAAAAAAGGTAAAATCTCTCCCTCTAGGGTGGAGAATTATCCAAGCATCAAACAACTGTAAATCTACACATAGCTCTATAGTGGCCTTCCTCATTTTAGACGTGACTTTAGTCAGGGGGCGTTGGTCTACCTCAGGGTTCGAAGCACAGTTAAAGTCTCCTGCAAGTATACTGAATGTTGCAGACATTGCAGAGGCATCAGCTAACAATTTAGAGTAGAATCCTTCTTGGTACACATTTCAAGCATATACACATCCAATCATTATATGTTCCCCATATAAGAATCCTGTAATAATCACATATCGACCTTGACAATCTTTAACACACTTTTCTAAAGTAAACAGAGTGTTTTAATTTATTAGGATGGCCACCCCTCTCTTACTTGTAAAAAATGACGAGTTATAAATTTGTCCTACCCATTCTCTCTTAAGCTTTTCATGTTCCAAATGGGTTTCTTGTAACAGGACTATGTTAGCTTTTTCCTTCTTTAGCCAGCATAATAGTTTCTTTCGTTTAACAGCATTATTTATATCCTTTTGAAAAAAAAAAAAAAAAAAGGGGTAAAAAAAAAAAAAAAGAAAAAAAAACTAAAAAACAAGACACATAAAGGAAATAGTACAAGGGCACAAAAGGAGGAGAAAAAAGGGGACAAGATAAGGAAAACAAGAGAATATAAAAAAATGAAAAAAAGTAGGTCCCAGACCCAACTCACTCTCTTTAAACTTATCTTCAAACCACACAAGTACTAGGAACGTGTACTTGTCATTGAACACACTCCGCTGAAACGAACGTGTCCCTTTGGACACAGCATGAACAGTCCTCTCAGGGATACAAAACAAAGGGTCCCTTGGAGCTGGGAGGAAACAACGCGCGTTGTGAGCGCACTTGACCACAGTCCACAGTTGTTCTCCGCGAAACACAGCCGTCATGACACCCACTTGCTCCTGACTCAAACCCCCACAATAAAGTCCTTATGTGTAGCCAGAACATCACAAAGTCAGCTTGTGTGTAGCCGCCCACAGGAGATCTTGCCTCCTGGTCATCCATGCGGTTAGTGAGGGCAGCAAGTTTATTTTCCGTGTTTGCTAGCCTGCCTTCCAAATCAGCAATGATGTCTTCAGCACTAGAAATGCGATTTTCTACCTCCTCAATACGCTGTGATTCACTTTCCAGCTTGGCCGTAATGATATCCAGTTTTTTGGAAATCATGGACATCTTCTCTTCCATGACGGCCGCAACTTTAGCTGTAGTCTCCGCCGCTACCGCAGCTACCAGGTTAGCACCTGCTACCTCGCCATCTTTAGCAGTAGCACCACCGTCGACTTGCTGGCTAGTAGTTCCCTCGACCGGCGCCTTTGCGGTCTTGTTTGTCAGCATTTCTCGCCCAGAGATGTTCATCGACTCATGTTTCAATATATTAAGTATGGCTACAAATATGCTACATGCTAAAGGCGTCTCAAACTTCCCTATTTATCCGGCCACACTGAAAGTAACTCACAGAGGGAGAGTGCTCACTTTCACTACAGCCGAGGATGCGGACAGTTTCTATCGGGAGCTGGACAGGGTGGATGGCGCGACATCCACACGGGCCGTTCCGCGGCTGGACTGGGTACCGTTGTCAGGGCCGGAGGATGGCGGGTTGACTCCTCGTCTGATGCTGGGGCCGACAGAGAGACCGGGGCTGCCGCACTCAGCGGCTATGGACTAGCGCTATCTGGAGTACTGTACAAGTTTGACTCGAGAGCAATGTATGTAACATTTAATTAGGCTGGAAAACATGATGAATGCGGACTATTCAGCTTATAATATATCTAAGGGCGTAAATCCCAGGGGGGTCAGGGGGGTCAGGACCCCCCCCCCATCTAAGGGTTGTCCCCCCTAGAAATATCATTAAAACAATGCTGTGTATTGTAAATAGCATAATTATGTATACTTAAAATATCAGTGTAAGTAGTAAAACAATACAAACCCCCAAAAATTTGCCTTGGTTTGGTCCACTCCTGGTGTACGTTAAGATCTGCACTCGACTCACAGTCACATCGGGTAGTGACAGGAATGTAGTAAGTAGGCGGTTCAAGGCTATTTTATACACATTAAACATCAGATGAAGTTTTTCTTTTCTCAAATAGAAATGATGCTGAGTAATTAATGAATTAGTTATGACAAAAAGTTTGCTATGTTAGTGTAATATAATGTAACGTTACCTAGCTTGTTTAATAGCTTGTTGGATAGAAATGCACCCCCACTACAACTAACATTACCACGGCGATAAGCCTAACGTTATGTGTGTGAACTGATATTAGGGTTAATATTGAAGATCTGCAGTTGTGTTTGAAGTGGCTGATCAGTGGGTTTGCTGCAGTTAAATATATATCCTCTGTCCCAGACGAAACCTAATGTTTATGCGGAGGACGCAAGATAATTTTATAATTATAATATGACTGTGTGGTGAACCTATGAACCTAACTCATATTTGATGAGCTTTACAAGTGGCTCACTAATTTACATTATGATCAGCTAATTTAACAAGTGTACAAAAGTATTGTATTTCTTTTATATGGGGACACTTTTTTTCAAAATAATTTATATATATATATAAATTAATGGTTTTAAAGAAGAATATTTTGGTCAATTTAGTCAGCTTTTTCATTGAATCAAGAGAAACACTGAAAAGGATAATGGTACAGTCTCCATGTTACACTAATGATAGTATTAAGGCTTTCCTCTGTGTACACATGTCCTCCTACGAGTATAATTGTGGCTGTATTATTTGTGTCCCCCCGTTTATTGTCCCCCCCTACTGTTAGATCAGATTTACGACCATGCTATTACTCTTACTAGGCTGGTGTGATTTTCACATAGCCTATTTCAGAACTTAATAGCTGGTAGAGACCTAGTTCTAAGGTTTTTCTAACATTGTTCATGTTTAACATAACCTGTAGACCTGTTTCAATTAACCTGTGACTTTAGATGGGGGTTTGATGCAGCAAAGTATCTAACAGACAGGGGAGCGGGTCTGCGGTCTCAGAGGGTTAGGGGATTTATTTTATTTTTCATGTTTTTACCACTTTTTGCTAAGATCTAAATGTACACATGCAAATTTTGAAGATGGCTGAGCTTTCAAACCTTTCAGTTAACAGCAGAGGGCTGAACGGGCTGATCAAACAAGCTAAATTCCTGGACTATTTAAGAAGGAAGAACATAGATGTGACGCTTACACAAGAGTAACATTTACGTAAAAGAGATGTAAATTGTCTACAAAATAAAATACTTCAAGGTTGCTGCCTCATCTAGCGACGACACCAAAACCAAGGGCTCCATTGTGTTGCTGTTGCAGAAATGCGCACCATAGACAAAAACAGTAAAGACCTATCAGGCAGGCTATCTTATATATGTACCATGATAAGGAGTAGGAAAATAGCCTTTGTTTCGGTATATGTACTGTCTACATATGATGAAAGCTTTTTCCCGCGCCTAACCAATGAATTGCTTTCTCTCAGGGAATATTCACTAATTATAGGGGGAGACATGAATGCAGTACTCTATGTAAATCAGGATAAGGGTGAATCACACCAAAACCCCAAAACATGTATCAGACATGTTTAAAGCAGTTGTGGAATCTCACCATCTTACAGATATATGGAGGATGCACAACCCTACTAGCAAGGATTACACCTTCTTTTCCACACGTTACCTCACCCACTCCCACATTGATTATATGTTGTGCTCCATTGAGCTTAAGGCAATGTTCCACACAATAGCAATAGAACCAGCAATTCTGTCTGACCACAATGCGCTGATAACCACCATTCCATTGTGATATGTTAGAAGAAAGATCTAGGAGGTGGCAATTTAATAACTCCCTTCTCCAGAACACAGCCTTTGATGCAGAATTTAGAGCCAGACTGGCTCAACACCGACTCAGTTTCTGACCCTGCACATACCTGGCAGGCAACTAAAGGAATTGTTAGAGATTTCACATCTTCCTTTGCGGTCAACTTGAAGAGAAAAAGAGAGGCAAGGATTGCAGAATTGGAAGAATGCTGTAAATCTCTAGAGCAGTCTCTTAGGACGTATTTTTCTAAATCTACACATACTCTTCTAGTGACAAGTTGAACAGAGCTAAATGATCTGCTAAGAAGGAGAGATGAATTCATAATGCACAGAGTGAGGCAAAATTATTATTTTAATGTCTGTAAACCAAGCAAATTGCTTGCTCTGAAATTAAAACAAAGCGAATCCAGAGCTACTATCAACAGCATCCGCACAGACCGAGGTATCTCAACAAATCCTAAAGATATCAGCGCCACTTTTCAATCCTTCTATTCAAAATTGTATGAGTCCTGCAACTCAGATCCGACACAGTGCCAGGAGTTCCTAAAATAATTAAATCTGCCTCTTCTTGACCCAGAGGAGGCAGAAGAACTGGGTCAACCTATAAACGTTAAAAAGAAATTAAATCAGCATTATTGGAATTCCATCAGAACTTCTTCTACAGTATTTTGACATATTAGGACCTACAATCTTACAAGCTTTAACCTCAGCCATAGAGAAGGGTACTTTCCACCAACAAACCAACACTGTGTTATTCTGTCATGCCCAAAAAGGGCAAAGATCTTACGGATTGCTTAAATTTCAGGCCCATCAGCCTCATCGGGACTGATATTAAGCTTTATTCCAAAGTCTTGGCTCTCTGCCTAGAGTGCTTTATTGAGAAACTAGTCCACCCCGACCAATCAGGTTGTATACCAAAGCGTCATGCTGCAGACAATGTACTATTTCATGTAATAGAAGAAGCCAAAAACCTTCCAACAACGCAGTGGACGCAGAAAAGGCTTTTGACCGCCTAGAGTGGAACTACTTGTGGCAAGTAATGGAGAAGCTTGGCTTGGGGGCCAAATTCATTGACATGGTGTGTACTTTAAATGCGAATCCCGGCCATAGTCTCAACCAATGGCTTGCATTGTCAGCCATTTCCCATCGAGGGGGGCTCGCAACAGGGATGCCCGCTTTCCCCCATGCTGTTTGTAATCTCTCTTGAACTGTTAGCCCAAGCTATAAGGCAAAATAAAAACAGTGATGTCCAGATTATATCCAATGGCAGCTCAATATCATTATTTGCAGATGATATTTTGTTGTACAGCTCTGATCTTGAGGACTCTATTTCAAAAATTCTTAAGATCTTCAACGACTTTGGCTCAATTTCGGGCTATAAAATTAACTGGAATAAATCTAATCTTCTTTTATTGAACAACAGGCATGTTACATCAGCTATTAGTGCTACAATACCAACCCAAAGCAAAATTACATATTTGGGCATCACCATACACTCATCACTACAGTGAGCTGTCCAGTACAACTATGAAACTATATTATGTGATGTTCAAACGGATCTGGCCAATTTGTCTGCGCTGCCGGCATCGCTACGGTCCAGGATTGTGGTTGTTAAAATGAACATAGTTCCTCATGTCAATTTCTAGTAGTACAATGATCCCCTTACCCCCACCAATAAATTTCTGGAAGAAACTTGATACCTTAATTTGGCAGTATATTTGGAATAATAAACAACCTAGGCTAAAATACTCTACTCTGCAACGTACCACAAACACGGGAGGCCTGGCCCTCCCCATCTTTAAAATATATCACAGAGCCTTTCAGCTACGGGCCCTCAGAGTGTGGATGGACCCCTCATCTACAGTTCCATGGAGAGAAATAGAGCAAAACCTCACTGGAAGTCTAAGACTGCAAGACCTTGCCTTTGCAGGTGTGTGTCCAAAAAAGTGTATGCTAGCCTATGGCCCTATTATCACCAACACATTGACCAACTTTAAATAGGTGGAGGAGCAACTACACTACACAAATAAGTGGCAATATGAATACCCCAATATGGCACAATACACACTTAATGTCTTGTAACAAACCCTTTGCTTGTAACCAGTGGAGTGACGGAGGTATTTAAAATTTAGACCAGCTATTCAATGAGAAAGGTATGTTGAGTTTTGAAGACTTGAGAGCTAGTTTTGAGGTCCCCAGGACATCCTTCTTCTTTTATCTTCGGTTAAGATCAGCCCTAAAATGTTATGGAGTGTCATGGGGAAACAGTCTTGAGATGCACCCAGTCATTAAATGGTTTGTTGATTTTCCTGTGAGAGGATTAGTGTCCGATATTTTTTATACTTTATATATTTTATATATATTATTATATTTATGCTAAACTGATGCAAGTGTCCATAGGAGAACTCCCAATAGTAAACAAATGTGAGTGAGAGCTGAGCACTGAGGGGAACACAATTAATTGGGAGACAGCTTGGGACAACATTTTCCATTGTTCCAAGAACCCAAATCACCAGCAGATCCACTTCAACATATGTCATAGGACACATTGGACTCCTCAGAAGAGATACGTCTCTAAAGCCATTCCCACTCCCTATTGCACATTCTGTCAATGTGAACAAAGTGGAACTTTACTGCATATGGTCTGAGAATGTGAACAGGTGCATGAGTTCTGTAATAAAACAACATCAATAATATCTGATGTGATAGGATGTTGAATTCCTGCTGACCCGATTGCTTTGTTACTCAATGACGGCTCTAAATTACACATGCTTGGGAGACAGAAGAAAATTTGGCTAGGTGGCTCAACTGCAACCAAGAAAATTATAGCTCAACACTGGCTCTCCCCCCACTCGCTTTGTATAAAACAGTGGTTGCCGTATTTTCTGGACATAGTTATGCTTGAGCTCTCTACAGCAAGGACTAACAAGGCCAAATCATCGACTATCAACCTATGGAAAAGCGCAACAGCCCAAATATCAGACCTAATGACCTAAACACCACAAGAACTAGAGGAGAGCAACTAGGCAAGGTGTGATTTCTATTTATTTGTTTGTTTTGTTTTCCTCAAGACCGCAGAGGGTGGGGGGTGGGAGTGGGTTTTTGTTCTTGTTCAATTGTGTTTCTTTGTTCTGTATGTTTGAATATAAAAAGCAATAAAAAATGTATCTTAAAAAAAAAAGTTTCCAGTGTTGGCAACAACAGCAATGTGTTAGCCTGACAAGCCAGACCGGGGGCTGAGAACTCACAATTGACGGAGCTCAATCCGAGGGGCGGGATAAACGGTAGTCTTTCAAATTCCCTCTGCACGCAATAGGATAGCGCTACAACCAGGCAGAGCAACGAAGAAGGTAGCGAAGATAGTTGATGGATTAAACTTTCAACTTTTGCCATATCCGGTCGGCAAAACTCTGAACACATCTTCCTTTTTTAAGAATGATTTCAGTGCCGTTCTTTGTTCTTTTCTCAAAGAAAAGCTTAACTCCAAGTCTTCCAGAAGACCGCTGTTCCCAGCAGCCATAAGCCCGCCCACCGACTCTATACACGATGTGATTGGCCAGATTTGGGTTTTTCCAGCTCGCAAGCTAACAGAGAGTGCCTAGACCCCCCTGGCTGCAAATTAAATTTGCTGCCGCTAGGGTGCGTCTAGATTTCTAGGCTAGCAATGTGTGGTTGTTGTGATTGTTGCGGCGCTTTGCATTATGGTTTCTAGTAGGTGGTACGAGGCATACTGGAGATTTTCTCCGAATAAGTACGACATTCAGGTATTTTTGGCATACTGCAGATTTTGCTTTTGTTTGCAAACGTACAAAAAAATAAAAAAATAATATATATATATATACATACATATACGGTGGCCGACATTTAGCAGTATTTAGAAAACGCACTGCAAATACACACAACACAACTAAATACACAAACGCGCTGCAAATACAGAAAGGATGCAAAAAGAAAAGCACACAAACTCCGAAAACAGAAACAATGCAAAAAGAAAAGCACACAATCCCCGAAAACAAATGCAACAAAAAAATACGCTGCATCCAGATTACACAACGGAAGTTCTCCAGGTCTCTAGGGGGAGTGCTAAGTGCAACAGTTTGATTTTCGACCCCACAGGGAGAGAGCACTAGGGTTTCGCATCTGAACCACTACCACTACCGATACCGGTACCTGGAATTCGGTTCTTTTTTTGGTACTTTCCCTCTGTAATTACAAAAAAAATTATTTCAGTTGTAAAAATAATTCCAAACATATTTACTTAGAACATTGTTATTTATTTAGAATATTTTACACTGACAGAAATTAAACAAAAACAAAAATAAAACCCCTCCCTCTCTCCTCCCAAACCCGTCCCTACAACCTATTAAATTGAATAATTATTCAACTTTTATTCTTGTATTTGTATATTATTATATTTTAGCCTGTTTTATTTTCATCATGACCGTTTTTCACTGCTCTTTAATGTTTTACGTAAATAACTTTGAATTGCCTTGTTGCTGAACGGTGCTGTAGAAATAAAGTTGCCTTGCCTTGCAACCTCAGCCTGTCAGTCAGTCCCCAGGGCACAGAAACCACTGTTGTGCCTGCTCATGTCAGAGGAAGTGTAATGTCAATAGCACCGCGACCGCTTTCGCCTCACCATTAATATCATATCGCAGCAAACGCTGTCTGCGTCAAGTTTTGAAAAACTGTAACCACACTTGAAACCACTTTATCGGCATCGCCGTGACTCACTGTGACTTCAACAAAACTGCAGAGCCCAAGTAGTTTACTTGAGTTTACTCCGTCCGCACCTCTGCGCGCGCGTGTGTGACGGACCTCTGCTCTCTGTCAACATGCAGGTAGGACAGATAAGCTTGCGTTTACTCTCAGGTACTGAAATCAGGCACCGTTTGATTTTACGTGAACCAATACTCTGTAGTACCGACGTGATTCGATCGGTACCAGTAAAAGTACCGGGTTCGGTACCTAACCCTAGAGAGCACTCTGCCTTTTTATTACCACGAGTTTACAGACATGTCTCTGCTGATTGGGTATCACCTGTGACCTGAGCCAATAAACTAGAGACACACTCACCTAACGAGAGAGAACATATCGCAAACATAGATTTAATATTTTCAGTCTATGATCTCAAAGCAGTTGCACACATTTTCACAACGGTGCACACCGTTCTGAGATTGAACATGCCCCATCTCTCTCTCTCTGTCTATCTCTCTTTCAGTGGGGTTGAAAATCAAGTTGTTCCACTTAGCGCGCCCCTAGAGGCAAATGCAACAAAAAAAACGCTGCATCCAGATTACAGAACGGAAGTTCTCCAGGCCTCTAGGGGGCTCGCTAAGTGGAACAGCTTGATTTTCGACCCCACTGAAAGAGAGAGAGACACTGACCCTCATGTACGTACATTTGCAAACGTAGCATTATCAGCGCCATGGCCAACCACAGAAAGTGCACGCTGTGATACTTCAGCTTATATCGTTAAACCTGCAGTTCATCGGGAAATCAGCGCTTTTCTCCGCCCACTATGCCATAAATTTCCCTGTAGCAAAGCGTTAAGTACTTGTGCTATGGATATGATCTATGCAGACTGCGATATTCCCACTGCTGATGCTATGACTGTTTGAAATGTTTCTGATGCCAATATTTGTAATGTAGCAAGAAGTTTAACAACTGCTGGAATGGAATGTGAATGCTGAGTCGGAGATTCAATGTCATCTTTGATTTCTTCCAGTAGCCTAACTGTAATATTGCATGGCTGCTTAATCTGTAACGCTTAATGATTTCGTGTTCACTCAACTGAAAAAGTGTGATCCTTGTGGAAAAAATCCTTTCAGCTCGTCTCCTTGACCTATGTCTTCGTCTTGCTCAGATTACTGCTGCCATTTCACCAGGAGGCATATGCCAAGCAACTCACCTAATAGCTAGTAAGCGCGGGGAGCGGAGAGTGAACCCCTGCAAGCCTGTCCTCTGCCAATGCCTCTGCAGCGCTGTGTTAGATCCACAACTCCCACTCCATTGTCCGATATACTCGTTCTAAACACTTTTCTCTGGGCCAGTAGGCTATTCTGTTGTACAGTCTGGAACACTGCATTTACGACCGTGGTTCATTTTCAATATCCTTGAAAAACTTCCAAACTTTGTTCTTTCTAAAGTCCTACAGCAGCTCGTGTTTGAGATCCTGACAGAGCTCCACCTCAGCGGGTCTGTGAAGGGGGAGATGTCGACAGAGAAGGCAGCAAACCCGGCCGGCAGCCGCCACCTGTCCCGGCAGATTGTGGAGCTCGTGAAGTCCGATACTGTCCTACTAAATTTGCAATTAGCCATCAATTTCCGTGAAACGGCCCATATTTGAGCTTTACATCGTTGATTTCTCGCATAAAAAAGTCTCAGAAGTGAATTTAGTGGTAAAATAGCAGATGAACAATGTTTACAATTTCAGAGATCTGCGTGACCTAGATTCAGAAGACTAGCTGACCTCAGGTCAGTTGTGTAGCCTATGTAAATGTTGGGGCGTGACAAAAACTAGAGACTACTAGAGCCAGATGAGGAGGAGTTGACGTCAACTTTTAGCTTTGTTGAGATTCGCCTATTTTCAGCAGCAGTTTCAAATTGTGAGATTTGCAGAGGAAAGAGGTGTCAATGGGATTTTGAGGTTCTATGTATGCCCTACGTATGTTTACCCACCAAACTGTCGTTTTTCAACTATGACAGGTAAAATCGGTTTTGCATTCCATCACCCCTTCAACTATATGAATATTTAGTTGATATTTAATGGGGATCAGTCAAATTTAGTAAATACATGATCTGCCTAATAAGGTCAGTATCGATGCCAATATCAATAAAGTGGATCAAAATTGTCGCATCCCTAGTGCAGAGCAGTGGTTTTCTCTGAAATCTTATTAGTCAGGGCCTGTTGTAACCAAGCATATTTAGTGTGGTTTATATGAACTTAGATACAATTACAGTTGTTTTTAGTCTCACATTTTAGTGTGGAAGGGGAAACCAGCGCACTTGGTTAATATAGATGTGTGATAGTCAACCTTCACATACATGGCCAATTACTTCCTCTATATCAGCAACATTAAAAAGCAGCTCTTTCTGTAATGACTTATGTAGCATGTTGCTGGTCGCACAATTGAGGCTTTAACATTGATATTCATTCTGGATTATCCATTGGTTTGCCATAGAATTTCAAACTATCCATATAATCATTTTCTGATCTGGTGCACCTACTAGTAGGATGACACACCCAACATTTCATCATATTTAACAAACAAAATGTTGTCTGTCAGACCCACATAACCATTACAAAAATGATTCCTGAGCTATTAGATTGTGTCTGGTTGAGTGTCAGCAACTAAAACTACTTGACTAAGCTCAGGAAAAGATTGTGCTCATGAATAAAAGAAACCAATGTTGACTGAGAGAGACAAACTGTTCCCTGATGTCAAAGCCAGACGTGATGTCCAACCATCCACCCATTAAAGAGGTTTTGTGCTGTGTAACAATGTCTATTACCGGTACTTCCACTTTTGCTTCTAATGGAAGAGTTATCATTTGTACAGCCACGAGCAGTCACTGTCAGGAATAAATACACGTCATGTAAAGCTTTTGAACAGATGCTATCGTTTTTCTGGGGAGGACATTATCGGATTAACCCACAGAACATATACAGCTGCTGTTGGACTGATCAGAATGATGAAAGGCCCTGCTGTTTGACTGAATACAGCAAAAAGAGGCCATCGTTCAGGTGAAACAGAATCAGTCACACACAGAGCGATTCAAAAGGGCTCTCCATCACTGAGGCAAAAGATGGTGGTAAATATTTGATTTACAATGTAGTCTAAAAAACATACAGCTGCTGGATGTAAACTGACGGTATAGTACAGTAACTATGGCATATATGATTTCAATTTTGTTTCACAGAGAATTTATAGCATATTCATTTGTTTAGCTTTTGGCCAATCTGGACCATGAATCATGCGGCATTAGCTGCCTGTAACCGTCAATGTACAAACTAGATTACTTTATGCTAAAGGCAAAATCTAAATTTGAGGACCATGAGTGCAGATCTGAAGTTTTACAGAGCATCTTCTTACATGATTTCTAAGCAGATACAGTATAAGGCTACTCCTCAAACATGAGCAGTGAACAGTGGTGCAGAAATATTATGTTACTTCAGCCAATTTAAGACAAAAGATAGAGACTGTGCTTCTTAAGTATCTGGTCATGAAAAAGAAAATAAATGACGAAAGGGCTGTCTACCAGCAAAAGTTAAAGCTAATTTTCTAGCAGTATGAAGTGGAATTATTATTGCCCTTATGATTGATTCACCTGCAACTCTGGAGCTAATTAACAAGTAGTGCCGTTAGAAGCTGTGATGCTGAATGCACACTAACTGATTACTAATGGGTCCTCCATCTCCAGCACAGAATAAAGCATTCATCATTTATGTTTACATAAGACTAATGGCACACAACAAACATCAAGTAAAGTTTCACACTATTTAACAGTGCCCATATGTCATCTTGCAGGAATGCAGGCTTGTCTTTTCCATCCTTCAGGTCTAACATGAGCTCTACTTTATCACATATAACAGGTTTTATCATGACAATATTTGTCATTCTAAAACGGGATTTATGATAGCCTACGTAAGTGGCTTGAGGTTTATACTTATGTACTCTGCCTTGTTCAAGCGTATCTCTTTAAGAGAATAGCAGGGCCGGAATGTGTGTAGGCGTGGGGAGTGTGTGGTAGAGCGAGGGAGAGATTGATGGTAGATTAGCTTTGGAGCGAGTACCGACCCTGGAGGCATAGTGAGAGAAACAAAGTGTCTCCCCTGTTCTTTCTGACCACGGTGGGAAATCTGGAGCAGGAAAAGTTAACCCTTTCCTTGATTTCATGCTGTTTATGGAGAAAGAGAACCAGGCAATGACTTGGGGGAAATGTGACACTACCAAGCCACGGCCAAGCGGACCAATCGCAGTTGTTGCGGTCTGCTTTGTGGTCTGCGTTGCCACAACATGTAGTTACTTTTTGTGATAGGTGCACGTCAGGCTACAGCGAAGGGTACGGCGTATGGTCTATATTTACACGTACCAACATATGTACCTACGTATTTACCTAAGCCGTTTTTATATAGAGCTTTTCACGAACTCAAAGTCGCTTAACAGTAGGGTTGGGCATCGTTTGGATTTTAACGATTCTGATTCTGATTCCAATTCCGATTCTTCCTTTCGATTCCGGATCTTATTGATTCTCGATTCCGATTCTTTGAGTGGTGGAGTTGAAACGGGTCACATACTTATTTCACAAATAAGAGGAAAGTTTTATTTTGATTCAAAGGTGGGTTGCAGTTTGATGGGGCTTTTTCAACGTAAAATAAAGCCACACTAGAGCACCGCTTACTGTGCTCCAAGGCTGCAACACAACAAGCACCTGGCCGCTACGGAAACACAAACTTGCGCATGTTTAATTGGAAAGTGATGATCGGATTTGAAACCAAATCCTGCAAATGATTCCAAAACGATTCCAATAAAGAAACGATTCCGATGGAATCGTAATTTTTGAAACGATTCTGATTAGGTGCGGATCTCTTGGGGGAGGGAGTTGCATAGCCTGGGAGCTGCCCTGGAGAAGGCTCTGTACTCAAAACTGTGGAGGTTGGAATTGTGGATGCAGAGGAGACCGGCTGAGATGGATCTGAGGGCCCGTGAGGGTTGGTACGGGGAGAGGAGGTCAGTGAGTTATGAGGGGGCAGATGGTGGAGGGCTTTGTAGGTGAGGACCAGGATTTTGTAGGTGATCCGGTGGGAGATAGGAAGCCAGTGGAGTTGTTTTAGGACTGGAGTGATGTGGTGCCAGGATTTGGAGCGGGTGATGCGTCGGGCGGTTGCATTCTGGACCAGTTGGAGTCAGTTGATGTAGGTAGAGCTGATGCCAAGGAGAAGTGAGTTGTAGTAGTCCAGTCGGGAGGAGATGAAGGCGTGAATGAGTCTTTCTGCAGTGGGGGGTGTGAGAGAGGGTCTGATTTTGGCAATGTTGCAGAGGTGAAAGAAGGAGGTTTTAATGACATGACGGATGTGGCGCTCAAGGGAGAGGGTGGAATCAAAGATCACGCCAAGGTTGCGGGCCTGGGGAGATGGGGAGATAATGGTGCTGTCGATGGTGAGAGTGGGGTTGTTGATTTTGCTGAGTGTGGATTTGGAGCCTATGAGGAGGAATTCTGTTTTATCGCTGTTGAGTTTGAGGAAGTTGTGTTGCATCCAGGTTTTAATAGCCGACAGGAGTTGATGTGGGAGAGGGGAGGATTGTGGGGGGATTTGGTGCTGAGGTAGATCTGGGTGTCATCAGCGTAGCAGTGGAAGTCCAGGTTGCAGTGGTGGAGTATCTGACCAAGGGGGAGGATGTAGATGATGAACAGGGCTAAAAGTATTCCGGCACTGTGCCGGGTCTCTGGCGTGCGGCCATGAGGAAAAAAACAAAAAAACAATTTGGGAACTTGAATGCGGTTTAATATTTTCAAGTCATTTGATTTCACCTACCAATCATATGAGAGGAACGCAGCTCTAACTAACGCAGGGCTTAAAGTACTTGCCTGATACCGGATTTCTGGAGTATGACTATTTAAGAAAAATAAGTAAATAAAAAAGGTCCACATGGGATTTGTTTTTGATGCGCTGGGTTTAACCAATCATCGAACGTCCACCTACCAATGAAACAAGTTTTAGCCAATCAGATGCAAAGTAAGGCGGGTCTTTGCCAAAAAGCAAGAGTGCGGTGTGGTCTCTGTGGTAACGCGGCAAAAAAAATGGAGGCAAAGTTTATCAAACTTGGAGCATGTAGATACAGCTTTAGTTGAGAAAGGAGTTAAAAACAAATGGCGCTGGGCATGAATAGAGGACAAGAGGAAAAGGGTGGAGACGGGAAGCCGTTTAGCACTTGGTGCCTCAAACTGAGGGAGCCGGGTGCTTCTGCAGCGTATGTTCAAGGAAGATACTGTACGGCAGCAGCGGTAAGAAAGTGCTTGCTAGTCATCAGATGCTAGTCACAAAGCTTCGGTCCATGTACTCTGTCATATGAGTACGTTACCGGTAACTACGGCTACCACTACCGCTGCGCCTTCACTGACCGACCGTGTTTGTGATACAAACAATACTCGTGTGCACGTTCATAGCGGAACATGATTTGTCATTAACGATGGCCACTGTGTAAAAGCTATCTGAAGCCCAAACTGCTTTGACAAAGCTGTCTTTTTGGAATCGGCATACAGTTATTTAAACATAACGGCCTTGTCCCAGATTTTAGACGTCTAGCTATATGAAAAGCTAAACAATGCAAAGTTTTTAATAAATGTACATGAAGTAACTGATGTCAACATGGACAAAACCATGAATGTACTAATTCACTTTTTTGATGATGACCTGGCCAAAGTAACAACACATCTAGAAAGTTTTGTTTTCACAATGATTCATTGTAGGATTATGATGTTATTACAATATGTAAATCTACATTGACTTTTAATTTAACATATGGTTGAAGAAATAAAAATGTATCCAAAACTTTTTACTTCTTAAAAAATCTTTTATTCTTTTATTCATTTAAAAAATAATCGTTTGTGACAGCCCTAGTGGAGAGGTTGGCAGATTTGGCAGCAATGAGGGCGTCTTTGTAGGCCGTGAGGTGGAGTTTATAGGCTTCATGATGGACTGTGTGGGATGATTTTTTTGTCAGACGTTCAAGTTGGTGGCCAGTTTGTTTCATTTTCCACAGTGCAGGTGTGTACCAGGGTGAAGAGGTGTTAAAAGTGACAGTTTTTGTTTTGAGGGGGGCCAGAGTGTTGAGGGAGGTAGACAAGGTGGAGTTGAGGTGGTTTGTGAGATCATCAGGTGAGGTGAGGGTTGAGTCCAGATGGAGAGTGGTGGAGAGCAGGTCAGAGATATGGTGGGGATTGATAGATTTAAGTAGGCCTGCAACTAACGATTATTTTAATAATCGATTAATCTGTCGATTATTTTTTTCGATTAATCGATGAATCGGATAAAAAAAAAAAAAAAAAGCATTAATTTACATCAACTCAATACATACATACTTGTTGTTTTAGTTAATAGTTGTGTAAAGGTAAGTAACCCAAATAGCAGATACAGAGAAGACACAAACAGACAGACAGACAGACAGACACACACAAACACACACACACACACACACACACACACACACACACACACACACACACACACACTTATTCATTAAATTATTACCATCATTGTAGTAAGTGCAAGTTAAGTTCATTTATACACCACACACTAATATATTTGTCAACAATAACCGATATGGGACAAAGCACAGAATATATATGACAACAGATTGAAAAATGAATGGGCCAAAAAAGGCGGGTGAATAAAAACGTGTCTTTAGTCTTGCAAACTATACCACCCCTGCTTTATTACTGTTATTAACGAGCTAACGCTAGCTTGTCATGCTAGTCA
The DNA here is from genome assembly GCF_010015445.1 of Perca fluviatilis. Taxonomy (NCBI): domain Eukaryota; kingdom Metazoa; phylum Chordata; class Actinopteri; order Perciformes; family Percidae; genus Perca; species Perca fluviatilis. The sequence goes on along the minus strand of NC_053134.1, from coordinate 28,208,624 downwards.
GCTGGATAACGAGTAAACACCAGCACCACAAGAGCTACTGGAGGGACGGTACGTTCCTCACTTCAAAACGGAACAGAAGTAGGATTGTGTAGTGACTTTACCCTGCTGTTGAACTCCTTTCCTCCTTGTCAAGGACTCCGATGTTTACGTTTTAGGTGCTGACTCATCACCGTGGTGCGCCCGTGCCATGCCGTGTCGCTTTTGCTTATCTTGCAATTAACATGTTTTTGATTTATTTAGTGTGAAATGCTCCCACACCTTGGATGACTTAGGTCGTACTGATTTCTCTGCCTCCGCCGTGTGTTTCACAACAACGTTATGGGTCTCTCCGGTCTCTCTCCGTATTTCCTCTACCCCCGCTCTGCTCTTTTTCTTTTCTTTCGCTACGCACTGCGCCGCTCCGCGCTGCTTCTCTCTGCGCTCAACTAAAACATTTTTTTATCTCCGCGACTGAGTGGCGTAATAGTTGCGCGACACAACGAATCGATAATGAAATTCGTTGCCAACTTTTTTAGTAATCGAATTTTATCGATTTTATCAATTCGTTGTTGCAGCCCTAGATTTAAGGTTGCTGAAGGTGATTTCTCTGAGGAGGCGAGGGCGTGGGGTTGGAGAAGGGATGATGAACCGTATCAGTTTGTGATCAGAGAGGGGAAGGAGGCATGGATGGAGGTCGAGCACTGGTTGGTTTGTGGAGCAGACTAGGTCGAGGATATGTCCTTTTTCATGGGTGGGGAATGGGTGTATGTGAAGCACTGCCGTCCAGTCCAGGTTTTCTGTGCAGCCTGAGGGTGCCTTCAGCCCTACGTGATCCAGTGGGGGAAGCATTCTGATGACGTGGGAGAGGTGCGACAGAGCATGCAGGTGACCAGATGGATGGAATGGATTGTCCGTGGGGGAAGTAAACAAACTTGCGGCGAAAGCTTCTGTGTATGTAACGGGGTCGACGTAGAAGTCCAAGCTGTTTGATGACTGGCATACAGGATGGAATGGAGTAGTTGACGAGTTTGACCAGTTGCAGAGTTCAATATTTGAACATGATGCCGAGCGGAGGGACCGAGAGCTCCGTAATAGAAGTTAGCCGTGGACTAGGGGCACAGAGGTAGATGACTGTTATGAGTGCCAAAATGATCCACGGCATGACAGGAGGAGATGAAAGTCCAGTCTCTGTCATGTCTCGCATCTGGTGGAGGTGGGCGATCGGGTTAACCGCTGTAGCAGCTAGGATTAGCCGCCATACTTTGGTTGAATGAGGGCAGCCAGCTAGCGGCTAACCAATGTGACGACATTCCGGTCGAGGAGCCCAAACGGCTTCAGGAACCAGCTGACAGGTTGACCAGAGGTAGAGCGGCTGTCCAGAGGTAGGGGTAAAGCGAACACAAGAGGGAATAGCAAGAGGGAATAGCAGACAGAGAAACGGCAAATAAACAGCCCCAGCGTCCTCTCGAACCTTTAATACTGAGAATATACATCGTAAGACTGCCTGAATGACTGAGGTGAACCTCAAAAGACAAAGTCGAGGTTAAGCCCTGTTTGGGGTTTGGGCTTGGGACACAGCTTACTGTACAATGAGTTGTTTTCAGTAAGGGTTTGGACAAATTGAGGTAAAATGTCATGGTAATCACAATCTTGATTAAACAAATAAGTCTGAGATATATATATATATATTCATTCTGGCATGCCGTTTAGGAAATTATTATATATACACATGTAAAGTCTGAATATATTTAATAAAAGTCTGAATATATTGAATGCAAGTCTGAATATATTTAATAAAAGTCTGAATATATTGAATGAAAGTCTGAATATATTGAATGAAAGTCTGAATATATTGAATAAAAGGTGTATTGACGTTAGCCTGGTGAAAGATACCTGCCTGACCAAAGCGGTTCCTCTCATTTGGTCTTCCACAATAAAAACATTTATAAACTTCGGTACCGTTACGATACGGTTACCGTTACCAGTGTTTTGGCCCATACATGCATTCGCCAGTGTGTTAATAATCTCTTCATTGCTGTAAATTGCTGACACTAGATTTCTTGCTGATTCGGTTGGGATTAATCACAACGAAAACACAAGATGGCGGGAAACAATGATGTCAGATTCCATTTCAACTTTCATTCAATATATTCAGACTTTCATTCAATATATTCAGACTTTCATTCCATATATTCAGACTTCCACTTTCGATCAATATATTCAGACTTTCATTCAATATATTAGGACTTTCATTCCATATATTCAGACTTTCACTTTCATTCAATATATTCAGACTTTCACTTTCATTCAATATATTCAGACTTTCATTCAATATATTTGGACTTTCATTCAATATATTCAGACTTTCATTCAATATATTCAGACTTTCATTCCATATATTCAGACTTTCACTTTCATTCAATATAGTCGGACTTTCATTCAATATATTCAGACTTTCATTCAATATATTCAGACTTTCATTCCATATATTCAGACTTTCACTTTCATTCAATATATTCAGACTTTCATTCAATATATTAAAACTTTACATATATATCTATATAATAATTTCCTAAACTGCATGCAATATATGACTTGTATATAAATTTAATTTCTAGGAAACTAGGAAAGGAAAAAAAGAGCATTGCTGTACCTGTGGAAAAGGACAGATTTAACCAGTGTCACCACGTCTCGACTGGCGTTGTAACCTGCACAAACGATCGCCACGTGGATGGTCTGTGGAGATCATGACAAGAGTGAAGGATTAGAGTGAAAGATTATAAGGAATAGATTGAAACAAAAAAGGTTAGGAAAAGATAAATTCAAATTCAATTCACTTATTCTGCACATCAAGATAAAAACATATTTACGGTATTCAGATTTGCTGAGTAGAAATAACCAGGGTCACTAGGATTGAAAGATAGGGGGGGCTTAGCCCCCAGGCTATGCAAAACTTTCCCTTGCAAAATCTTACTTACAAATGTTATTCTAAGCTTTTAGATACATCAAAGCTGCATGGGAGGAATGTACTTAGGCCAGACTGTGCTCCTGCTGAGTTATTCTGTAGGCTATGACTTGCTATCCATCCGCTCGTGTAAATGTGTGATAAAGTAATACCATTAGGGATTGACCGATATAGATTTTTTAGTGCCAATACCGATTTTTTTTCATCAGCCTTAGCTGATGACCATACGGGCTGCCGATATTTTTGAGCTGATATTTGGAGCCGATACTGCTTTTGCTCCCTCAATTGACATCATAAAAATGTAAACCCTGCCACACTGGATTTGTTTTCGGAATCTGCTCTGCCATTTCTTTAAAAATAATAAACACAGATCAGTGTCACTGCAATCATCTTACATTCATATCACCCAAATGATGTGTGCAATGTGCATCATATGGCTGGGTGCAAGGGTAAAAGGCTTTCATCAACATCTACAACACAGCCTTGATGCATTGCTTGCTGACATATTATAAGACAGATATAATCAGGTCATCACAAAATGTCCTTTGTCAACACATTTAAATAATTTAAGAAAACAATAAACCTGAAAAGTAGCCATTGAAATAAAGTGTTTCATTTGTAATTTAAGACTAGCCATAGTGCTAGTGGTGGATGGTCAGCACGTGAACTGCAGCGTCTCCAGCAACACAGAGCTGCCTGTAGACGCAACATGTCTGTCAGTGGCTTGTTGATCTTTACATTGTTAGTTAATTTCCTATCCTGGCCTGGGACACATTCATACGGTTTGATAAAGTACTTATTGGACTTTAACTTATCATTGCACGTCCTTAATTTAGGTCATCGTTTACGTCTCATCTCCGGTTTTTCCTGCATCCACCGTGTGTGTGTTTGTGTGTGCGTGCGTGCGTCAGAGTCACATACTGACGCTAAGTCTGGCACGTGGGACTCCTGTGATTGGTTGAAGTCGCAGGAAACTCCGGATTATTGGTAAAAACTTCGGTGAAGTTGCTGTGATTGCTCAAAATTGCGAGTCGCACCGAATTCACAGTGATTGGTTGAATTTGCGTGAATTGTTGTGATCGCGACATTGCGAATTCCTGGAGGGACTGATATGTATGTATGTATGTATGCATGCATGCATGCATGCATGTATGTATGTATGTATGTATGTATGTATGTATGTATGTATGTATGTATATATATATATATACACACATGTATGTATGTATATATATATATATATATATATATATATATATATATATATATATATATATATATACACACACTACATACATACATACAGTACAGGCCAAAAGTTTTTTTTCATTTACATTGTAGATTCTCACTGAAGGCATCAAAACTATGAATGAACACATGTGGAATTATGTACTTAACAAAAAAGTGTGAAATAACTGAAAACATGTCATATATTTTAGATTCCTCAAAGTAGCCACCCTTTGCTTTTTTGATAGTGCTGCAAACCCTTGGTGTTCTCTCAATGAGCTTCATGAGGTAGTCACCTGAAATGGTTTTCACTTCACAGGTGTGCCTTGTCAGGGTTAATTAGTGGAATTTTATTCCCTTATTAATGGGGTTGGGACCATCAGTTGTGTTGTGCAGAAGTCAGGTTGATACGACAGCCCTATTGACAACTGTTAGAATTCATATTATGGCAAGAACCAATCAGCTAAGTAAAGAGAAACGAGTGGCCATCATTACTTTAAAAAATGAAGGTCAGTCAGTCCGGAAAATTGCGAAAACTTTGACTGTGTCCCCAAGTGCAGTCGCTAAAACCATCAAGCGCTACAACAAAACTGGCTCACATGAGGACTGCCCCAGGACAGGAAGACCAAGAGTCACCTCTGCTGCTGAGGATAAGTTCATCCGAGTTACCAGCCTCAGAAATCGCAAGTTAACAGCAGCTCAGATTAGAGACCAGATGAATGCCACACAGAGTTCTAGCAGCAGACACATCTCTAGAACAACTGTTAAGAGGAGACTGCGCGAATCAGGCCTTCATGGTCAAATAGCTGCTAGGAAACCACTGCTAAGGAGAGGAAACAAGCAGAAGAGATTTGTTTGGGCCAAGAAACACAAGGAATGGACATTAGACCAGTGGAAATCTGTGCTTTGGTCTGATGAGTCCAAATTTGAGATCTTTGGTTCCAACCGCCGTGTCTTTGTGCGATGCAGAAAAGGTGAACGGATGGATTCTACATGCCTGGTTCCCACCGTGAAGCATGGAGGAGGAGGTGTGATGGTGTGGGGGTGCTTTCCTGGTGACACTGTTGGGGATTTATTCAAAATTGAAGGCATACTGAACCAGCATGGCTACCACAGCATCCTGCAGCGACATGCCATCCCATCTGGTTTGCGTTTAGTTGGACCATGATTTATTTTTTAACAGGACAATGACCCCAAACACACCTCCAGGCTGTGTAAGGGCTATTTGACCAAGAAGGAGAGTGATGGAGTGCTGCGCCAGATGACCTAGCCTCAGGCCAGCAATTTTCAGGCTTCTGCAGGAAGAGCGGCCCGGTCGTCCAGCAGTTGGGTCGAGCTAATTCACATAGTTTCTTGCCTTGGGTCAGGGCATCCGCTGGGTTGTTTGGACTGTCTACATATCTCCAGTCGTCAGTGTCCGTGAGTTCCTGATTTCTGCGTCCGGGTGCCGACAAAGACCTTGTAGTGGCACGACTCAGATTTCAACCAGGTCAGCACTGTAGTGGAGTCACTCCAAAGGATGGTTTGAGCCAATGACAAGGTAAGTTCAGACCTCAAGGTGGTGGCTAATTGCGCCCCTAATAAGGCAGCACTCAGTTTGAGTCGGGGTATTGACAACTGTCTCTTTGGTGACACCCTGGAATGGGCCATGATGAAGGCCACATGAATGTGCTTTTGTTTGTCATGGACTCGCAGGTAAGCCACAGCGCCATAGGCCCGTTCCGCAGCATCACAGAAGACATGAAGCTCTCGGTACACCCCCAACTGGTCCGTACAATGGGGCACATAACAGCGGGGCAGTCTGATGCTGGGGAGGTCAGACAGTTCATGCTCCCACTTCAGCCACTGATCAGCCAGTTCGGACGGAGTGATGGCGTCATCCCAGCCTGGAACTACCTTCAACATCACACGAGGAGATCGGTTTGGCTGATCGATGTACAGTGTGTCCTCATTGCAGGGTGCACTGACGAGCACATTGAGAATGTCTGCCGTAGCCGAGTTCTCAGGGCTTTGTGGGTGTGTGGACAGTTGACGTGCGATGCCATGCAGGATGGTAAGATGCAGCTCGTTGCAGGTGTTGCAAGGCTTTTTGAGGGTGCATTTATCTGGCTTATGGCAGCAGGCACATTTGTAACAACGATCATTCCTCTCTATCCACGTTCTCAGTTCTGCTGGGCTAAACTCCTTCACTTTTGGACAGGTTCCTAGGAAGTGGTCATTGTTGCTACAGTATGGACAGAAAGGTTGGAACTTGGGTTTACTGAGGATGTTCATCCTTTTTCCACGGTCTCCTTGGACACTAGGCTGGCTCTCCACAGTGGATGTGTTGCTTAGGTACATAATGGTAGGCACCTTTCTCCCTTGGCTCCTCTGGACTGGCTCTTGTCTCTCCATTGGAGCAGGGGCTGAGACTGAGACTTGTTGGGCAATACTCTTGGCCCTGGCTTTCACCTGGAGCCAGGCAGAGATGTCTTCCAAGGTGTAGGTTTGTTCTGGGCCATCTTTCAGGATGCCACGTTTCAGAGAGTGTTGAACAAAACGGTCACAGTAGTGAAGGGGGAGCTTGGTTAGTAGCCTGTCGACATGAGAGCCACACTACAACTCACTTCCACCTGCATCGTCCACTGATCGCAGCATGCCGATCAATGAGTGTACAGAAAGAGCAAAGTCCTGAAATGCATTGTTATCTCGGAATCTGACAGGTGGTGAATGAAGGATGCTGGCTATTTCACTTTGGATCAACTGCCGTGGCTGGCCATACTTTGCCTTAAGGGCAGCAAGAGCAGATGTGTAGGGAGTTGAGGCGTGCATATAAGACTTTGCAAGCTTGTACGCAGTGGGCAGCCTCAAGTGGTCCATTACAACCTGGAACTTGTATTGTTCAGAAAGGTGAACATGGATATCTAGCAGGTTCTCCAATGCCATGTTAAGCAGAACAAAGTCACTCTCCCTTCCACTCTCAAAATAAGGCAGTCTTGGCTTGGGGATGCCAAAAGCAGTTGCTACTAACAGCTCCATGATACTGGCTCCCTCTGTTGCCCTTTCAGTGGGCTTAAACAAGGAAAAAGGTCCAGGTATTTCAGGAACTGGATCTGAGGGTCTTTGACTTTTGACTTGGCAGGACGAGGTGCGGTCCGCACTAAATGGAGGAATGAAGGAGGTGAGGGAGTTGCCTGCTCTGGACTGGACGTCTGAACCGCTTGGTGGCTCCCTTGGACAGGATGGAGAGTCTCAGACTGATTCACAGCATTGATAGGCAGAGGTAAGGATTGGAACAAAGAAGTGGTTGGCTGATTCACTGGACCGAGGTCGGAAACAGATGTGTGAGGACCAACAGAGAGAGCTTGTTGCTCTGAGAACAGATCAACAGGTGAATCCAAAACTCTGGAGCTCATTGATAAGGGGGCCAGCTCTTGAGGTGGCAGAGCAGGTGGAGGTTCTGTGGTCACTTCTCCGGTGAATGAGGTTATTACCTGAGCCTCTTCCAATTCGCGTTGAACTCTCCGCAGCCGTCGCTGTAGAGTCAGAGATCGGGACATCCTCTATCGCTCTGTCAAAGCTGCTTGTGCTTGCCTGTCCAGTTCTTGAGCCCGGTCATCTAGCGCTTCCTCCTGGATCTGACTTTGGATCTCTTGCAGTTCTCCAAGTTTCCTCCTCTACTCAATCATGGCTGCCTGTAGAGGGGTGAGCTCCACCAGGTGGCTCTTGCGTGAGTTCCGGGAACTTCCACTGCCATAAGTGTAAGTATAGGAGGAGGCCTTCTTTGACCTTGGTAATGACTCATGCTTCTCCCTCCTGCCTCTAGATTTGTTGGGCCTCCCCTCTCTCTGTGAGGGTGGAGCTGGTTGTGGAGCTAAATGCTCCTCCACCGATCTGGGCTGGACATAATGGTGGGTGATTTCTTCTTCCTCCACTTCTCCCTCCTCGGCTCCTGTCTCCTCTTCCTCGTCCACCTCTCCATCCCCGACTGCTGTCATGTTAGGAGATGGTTTGGCTGCTTGGCTGTGATGAGGGAGGCTTTTGGGCTTACTAGAGTTAGCGAGTTATATAAAAATAAATTATATAATGTTATATAAATATCGAGCCTCTTCCTTATTTTACCAGTAAATTCCTGTTAAACGACAAAAACAACCACTTCATGGGAAAAGGATATTTTAAAATAACTTTGAATGCAGCACAAAGCTGGCGAGGTATGCCTCGCTGGCGAGGTATGCCTCGCCAGCTTCAAGTAAACGCAACATGTGTGTTGTTTTTCAGACAACGGCAGCTACAGACTGTCGTACATCCCCCTGTTGGAATCCTACACAGTGAAATACAGACAAACTTTTACACTGTTTAGCTGTCAGCATTTTAACCGTGTTTACTCCAGCTGCTAGCTAACGGTAAGTCATGGAAAAAAGGTCGTTGACGAACATATTTAGTCTTGTCTGACGAAATTAACACTAATGAAGTGCCTTTACACTCTGCTCATAAAAATGAGCATTTCTCCAAAACTATAAAAAAATTACTTAGTTCAAATAAGTTATGGAGTGTTAAAACCTATTTTTATTTTCCACATTGAAAATTATTTTGATGAATATGCTTTGCGTGTTTATTTAGTAAAACTTGATGAAAACAATTAGAATACAATTTTTGTATTAATTTGTAATCAGTAGTTTAATTCATGATACACTTTTAATTATTATGGTTTATTGACTTACATAACCTTTTACCTTAGGTTGTGCTGATTGTAGGGATATGAAGCATTTGAAGCTACTCCAAGAAATTACATCACAATAAGCAAAAAATACCAATGTAGGCACTGGTGGACCATTTCTATGCAGAGTTCAAAGGGTTCATTTGTTTCATATTAACCTTTCCGTTAGACGGTTTTTAACATTATGCTAGACTTCTCCCTCACAGCCCTGAGTTATGGCTCTAATTTTAGCTCTCCCTGATGCCAGCTTGAAACGTCAAAACACCATGTACTTTTTCTTTTCCCCTGTCGGAGCTTCGAAGGTTCTCTCCCTGCAGGGGTCAGGGCAGCCGGGCTAACCCTGCAAATGAGCAGGGGTCATGTTCAAGCACTGCTGGAAGGGTGCTACAGTCAGACTGCGGCCTGCTTTCCATGCAGTTGGCTGGCTTTTGAACAGTGCCTGGCTCTAGCCAAGAACTGTGAGTGACAGCTGATGTGGGAGGAAAGAAGAAGGTGGTGATAAGAAACCATCTCAGGGCATATGCTCTCTCAGAGCACTACACACACACACCTGCCAGTAAGAAAGCATAAGGTGTGTGTCTGTGTGTTGGAGGATAATCAGCTCTGTATCCTTCTGTTATTCTTGCTGCATTCTTATTATTCTGAGCTATACAGGAATATGAAAATGTTTTATGAAGTTGTCTCTTCCTAACCATTTTTTTTGTAATTTTTTTATATAAACTTTTTAATATATATTCTTTCCACAGAATATACTGAAAGCAGCAGAAATGCAGAATTGAATACACTTTATTATCGGTTTATTTATCGCAAGTAATATCATTATCGCGACATTCAACATCATTATTATGTTTATTATATTATTTATTTATATATTATATATATATATATACACTATCGCATATCGCATATTTTCCTCATATCGTGCAGCCCTATTGTTTGTAAGGCTACGTTCAGACTGCAGGCAAAAGTGACCCAAATCCGATTTCTTTTTTGCTCATATCAGATTTTTTCATGACAGTCTAAACAGCCCAAGTCACATGGCATCCGATCTTTTCCAGTTCTGATTTGGGCCACTTTCATACATGGTCCAAATCCATTACAGGTCGGATATTAAAAAAATGCGACCTGAGTCTGGACAGTCAGATCGGAATTCATGTGACTCTGACGTCACTCTAGAGCGAACATCGTCACAATTCTTTGCCGAGAACAGTAAGCCCTCAGGAACAGCGCCAGGCTTTGATGCGATCATGGGCATAGCAGCCGGCGGTGGAATAACAAAGTTTTTTCCGTAGACTTTATATGGAGAAAGATGTTTTTGAGGTACATCAACTTACCAGTCCGAACACTTGAATAGTCCTCATTTAAATAATTATGTTTTAAAAGTTGTAACATGCAATAATAGAAGAATCCAGAGCTATTGAACTAGGCATAATGAACACACATAATGAACGCACATAATGAACCTGAGCAGACCCACAGGACTGGGCCCCGCTACTGCAGGCTTTAATTCATCATTTGTATTATCTTATAAAACATCTGAGCGCTGTATGCTGTAAAGCCTGTAAAGCCTGTAACGTGGGTGTAACATTATTAACATCTAGACTCCGGCTATCGGCTAGTAGTAGTGGTAGTTAGTAGCACTACATAAAAATTACATCTCCTTGGTTCTCTTAATACATCCGTGGGTTTATTTGCTGTGACGCGGGACATTGTATTACTCGTTTGCGAATGCGGGTCAATTTCAGGCTGTGCCCAGTACTTGAGTCTGATGTGGGCCACATAAAAAACACAATTGAAATTGGGCATAAAGGCCTGCAGTATGAACGTAGCCTAATACAGAAGATATGAACTCCAGAAAATATATTGCGATTAGATTATACATTATTTTCCCAGCTAAATGTGATGTTCTGTGGTGCTGTGAGGTATTATCAGTGTATGGATCCCAGCATGGCTATGTTAAAAGCGCTTACATTATCCAGTTTTCTGACAGTGAACCTTATCCCAATGGCAAACCAACATCATCACTGCTGAGGTTTAAGCTAAAGCCAAGCTCTAATATGGTCTCACAAGTTGCTAATGGTACCCTGGTTCCTGGAAAAAATCAGCAAGGTCATATTGCATTACTGAACAAAAAAGGCTTTGAGTGGTGTGTAACGGATGTTACTTTTTTTTTTTTAAATACCTAGGCTCCTAGGAAGCTTTGTGCTGGGGAAAGACATGTATGATGGGCTTATGGTGTTGTTATGTTTATTTAGTTTATAGTCCATTTTGTTATTATTTTGTATGGTTAAGAAAAATATGGTTACTGTGTCATCTTTTCTTGATTTTTGTCTTGGTGGGTGGTGATGACAAAGTGTGTGTGTGTGTGTGTGTGTGGGGTATTGTATGCTTTGTTAAAATAAAAATAAAAAAATAAATATTGTTTGAAAATAAAAATCTCACCTCACACTTATCCACCACTGGTAACTGCACACAGTCTGAGCTGTTTCCCACTGCAGCAGCTTTCTGGCCCTCATTGTCGCCGGTGCCTTCCTCTGAATGGGTTCGGCTTTGGTTGCCACGGTGACCAGCGTTTGGAAGGCGTGCGGATGGGCTCCTGGGTGGCCGGCTCAGCTCACGGCGCAGTGCCCGGTTCTCTTCCTCCACTGCCCGGACTCGTAGCTCTAAGGCCTGCCGCTCGCCAGCTGCGCCCACTGGCGTTGATGATTGAACTTCCAATGGAGACAGGGGGAGGGGCTTCACTGTGGGGCAGGAACAGGGATTTTTTTCTGGGAATTTAACCAAGAATCTCACAATAATCACATTAATGCTAACAATAATCCTGTCAATCTGATATTCTCACAAATGATTTAACATAACCAGCCATACAAATAACCCCAACACAACACAACCTCAAAAACTGAGGAGACATCAATAGCTATATTGTGTGTATTCATTCTGTAAGCAAGCAACGTAATGCAATCGACATAAAGCACATTTTATTCATATAGGGTTTCCCGACGGTTTCCCTCCACTAAAAGTGCTTTTTTTGTTACTGACAGGCTCAGATTGGAAACATTATGGAAAGGATAGACCTTTTTTTAAAAGAGTAAGATCCATATTGTTTAACCAGAAACAGCTCTGAAATCGCTCTTGCCAAACTCCACCAGACTCCATGTAAATAATCAGGACTTTTAGTGTGTGTAGAGCCAGCATATTTCCAGATGTAAATGGGTGAATTAAGGGTTTATTTCAACCAGACCAGAGTGGTGATTGTTCGATAAGTGGAAAGACAAACCTTGACGGCTTTTTATAGTTTTATTAAGTTGCTGTTGACTTTGAATGTAGGTATATTTTATGATGATAAAATTAGTGGTTTAGGGTTTAGCGATAGAGAATTTGGGGATGTTTCATGTTAAACAAAAATCAAATAATATATAAATAATATAATATATCTATAGAGATCCTTTCCATAATGTTGTCAGACACTACAGAACAATTATATGAGCATCCCAGCTAGCAGGGATTGTTCCCACAACATTGGCTAACGTTACCCACAATTTCTAATAATGTTTTAAAGGAAATGTTGTAATCTGATGTTCAGAGAATGTTTTAAGAATGTTTAATATTTAAAAAAAAAATCTTTTAAGGTTAAATGTTAAACTAAGACAACATTTGAACTGTAACATTCAGAGGATTTTTTGAGGATATTGTCAGGGCCACAGATTATGTTTCATGATAATAAAGGAAGAATATTCTCAAAGAAACATTTATAAAATGTTTTCTGGATGTTAATATGGCCTCACATCACAGAACGATTTTTATAAACGTTCCATGTGTAGACAAACATAGGAACTGCAACATTCTGATGCTATGTTGGGGATGTTGTTGAGGTAACTAATAATATGGAGTTAGACAAAAAAGGGGTGGAAAAAAAAAGTGTTAGATTTCTGGAGTTTATTTTCTAAATTAGACTACAGCTTTTATTCAAGGATACTCTTTGACGTTGTTATATTTCGGTGTGCATTTGTTGGGTGTTGAGGAACGTGATTCAACTACTCCTGATGTTGATTCATAACATTACAGCTTTGTTGCCACACCCATTAATCTTCACTTGGAATTTGTCGTAAGTCACGTAAACAGTGTTTCTGCAGGTTTCACCAAGTCAAATGTAAGACTTTTTAAGACATTTTTAAGACCATTATGAATGAAATTTAACACCTTTATCACAACATCAACAAAGCCCTAAATTCAGTTTTTTTCAAGCCAAGTATCGCTAAACTTGCACTTCCCCAAAGCTGAAAAATGAAATCCGTTTTATGTCTGTGGTACAATCCGAAAAAAGACTTGCACCAATAACACAAAAGCTGATTGGCTGCAATAGAAGTTGCATGTTGGTGTCATTTGTAGTCATAATACAGCAAATTATATTTGGACTAGCGAAAGAAAGAACTACAACACCATGGAATAAAAAAAATAATAATTAAGACCCGTTATTATTATTAAAGACCTAGAACACAATACTTCAGCAAATGTAAGACTTTTTGATTTCGAAATTTTTGACTTTTTAAGACCCCGCGGAAACCCTGGTAAATATTACTTCTTACTTACTGTCGTTAGGCTGTAACACTCTCTTGTACATGTATACTGTATTTTTTGCAAGGACAAACTTGCTAGCTAATGTAAAGTTTACATGTTAATTCACATATTTGAGTTAATTTACTATAAATATAGTTTACAATGTTAATACAGTTAACTATTTACATATTTGTGTTTACACAGTCAGTATTTGCATATTTACATGTTTATATCAGCAGTTTTGAATCTACCTCAGCTACCTCGCCTTCAGCTACACGTGAGTGAGAAACAAGGAAGTGTTGTTGTGAAGCTGATGAAGTGTAAAGAACAGTAAAGTGCTAATTAGGAAAGTTATCCGTCTCCATACGGCTGTTTCTTCTCTGAGAGTGATCCAACCACCAGACATGGAACCCTCACATTATACTAACTTTAGCTGCTGAGGTTTTCAGCGTGTTAAGCTAGTTAGCTAATAGTGTTTTTAGTTCTATCAATTTACTGAACCTGCATTGTTTCCTTCAGATTAACGGTAAACTGCACGGCACTAGACGGTAAAGGACGTGACACGGACCTACAATGAAGGAATGTAGACCAGGTAAAGCCTCATACTTTTTTTCCACAAGTGTGGTTAAAATAACAGCCTCGCCAGGGGAAGCTCCAACGGGGAAGGAAACAGTAGACTTTTGGAGTCTTAGGGCTTATACATGCTGTACAGTGTCAGGTTGTCATTTTCTATAACCAGCGTAGCAGCAAAGCGTGGTGAAATTAGCAACATAGCTAACTAGCCAGCCACTAAATGAGTCAAATTTAACAATTTAATGCTTCAACCACACACTTTTGTCACAGCGTAGGAAAGGACATTGCTATCACCAGATGAGTGCGACTTTATATTTATACACAAGACAGACCCTTACATAATTTGTTATCAACTGGTGTTTGAGCAACAAGACGATTTTGATTAGTTTACAATCGTCCTTGAAAAGCGCTCTATAAATAGAATGTATTATTATTATTATTATTATTATTATTATTATTATTATTATTATTAACTATAAATGTATGCTACCTGCGATTTTATAAAAGGCTAATTTTAGAGCCAGCAAATGGTCAGAGAACAGTACAAACATATCAAGTCGTTCAGTGAGAGCAAGAACAGCTTTGTAAATAGTGCAGCATTCAGCATTCGATGGAGCCAGGTTAAAAGAGAGCCAACTTTGTGACATTGAAAATTCTGGCTTTAGGCTCAACATACCTTGCTAATCCACTAATCTTGCCCCACTGGTCTCTCTTGCAATAGAGATCTTGATTTCTATGAGATTACCTGAATAAATATAGTTTATGAATAACTCATACTGAAAGTTATCTCTGCTTGTTAACATGCATTCCTGGCCACAGTTCACAGGGTGATGTAAAATGATGTGCTTTATATCAATATCAATATACACTCACCTAAAGGATTATTAGGAACACCATACTAATACTGTGTTTGACCCTATCCTATAAATATGGGCCAACATTTCTAAAGAATGCTGCCAGCACCTTGTTGAATCATTGACACAAAGAATTTAGGCAGTTCTGAAGGCGAAAGGGATCCCCCACACCATTACACCCCCACCACCACCAGCCTGCCCAGTGGTAACAAGGCATGACGGATCCATGTTCTCATTCTGTTTACGCCAAATTCTGACTCTACCATCTGAATGTCTCAACAGAAATCGAGACTCATCAGACCTGGCAACATTTTTCCAAGTGTGCTTGTGCAAATTGTAGCCTCATTTTCCTATTTTTAGTGGAGATGAGTGGTACCCGGTGGGGTCTTCTGCTGGTGTAGCCCATCCGCCTCAAGGTTGTTCGTGTTGTGGCTTCACCAATGCTTTGCTGCATACCTCGGTTGTAACGAGTGGTTATTTGAGTCAAAGTTGATCTTCTATCAGCTTGAATCAGTCGGCCCATTCTCCTCTGACCTCTAGCATCAACAAGGCATTTTCGCCCCCCAGGACTGCAGCATACTGGATGTTTATCCTTTTTCAAACCATTCTTTGTAAACCCTAGAAATGGTTGTGTGTGAAAATCCCAGTAACTGAGCAGATTGTGAAATACTCAGACCAGCCCGTCTGGCACCAACAACCATGCAAAGCTCAAAGTTGCTTAGATCACCTTTCTGTCCCATTCTGACGTTCAGTTTGGAGATCAAGAGATTCTCTAGACCTGCACCACACCCCTAAATGCATTGGAAGTGGTTGCCATGTGATTGTTTGATTAGATAATTTCATTAATGTGAAATTTAACAGGTGTTCCTAATAATCCTTTAGGTGAGTGTAGTTGGTATCTGTATGAAACGAAAACCTATAGGGGACTGTCAGATAATACCATGAAAGGAAAATAGGAAAATTGACACAAGTTCACAGTTAAAACTACATCTTCATTGGACAAATAGGGCTGGGCAATATAACGATATTATATCGATATCGTGATATGAGACTAGATATCGTCTCTAATATGGTGTTGTTTTTTCTTGGGTTTAAATGCTACCTACATTACAGTAAAGTGATGTAATTTTCTTAATTTACTAGACTGTTCCGGCTGTTTTATTATTTGCCTTAACACATTCAGTCATTAAATCAATATTTCTGATGGTTATTTATCAAAAATCTCATTGTGTAAATAACATTTTGTTAAAGCATCAATTGTCAATCTTACAATATCATCGCAATATCGACATCCAGGTATTTTGTCAAGAATATCGTCATATTTAATTTTCTCCATATCGCCCAGCCCTATGGGCAACATTACTGTTATTCCATATGAAAATGTCCTCCTCATTAATCAGCTGTTTTTAATGGTTGAGTTACTCAGATTGTAAATGGGTTTCTCTCTTGACCACCATAAATTACTTTACATTGAGGATCAAAGTGTTGATGTATCTCAAGAAAGGGCGTACACATATATCTTTCAATCAAAAATGACAGTACAGCATCTAATGCAAGTCAGTAGTAATTTCCTCTACTCTTTTCTGACTGCTTCAAATATGAACAAGCAGCCCTGAATCCTGTAGAGAGGCAGAGATAAATCTTTTGAGAGAAGATGAAGCTCTCTCTCTCTCTCTCTCTCTCTCGCTCTCTCTCTCTTCAGTACATCTTATAAACCACAGCCTCCAAAGGGGATGGGAAGGCCTTGGTTGAAGATCATTAAAGAATACAGTAGGCTCTCCTCTAACAATCTCTCTGGGGAAAACAGAAAGCCTTTGAGAACTCACATATTACAGTATGGCAGGGACCCAAGGGCGTTATAGCTCAAATTACAGTATTGAACGGTTTTGGGAAATAGATGGATTTCCAGTATGATACCATCTTTCATATCAGTCAACAACCAGTTGCTTTTACCCAACTGGGAGAGTTCTTTGTCACCTTTTGACACAGGCTGTCAAATAACAGAGACAGAGAAAATGCCAACACCATTTAAAGGAATATTTCACCATTGGATGAATATATATTTAAATTGGGTCACTTATGTAGTAGAATTGTGGAACTTTTTTAGAAATTGGTTGCTTCTAGGCCGAGAAAAGCTCTTGGTGGGCTGTGGTATAAACATCGAGTATAAACACAGCCGTAAATTTGTGTGGGATGTAGCTAGAATGGTCGGCATTTTACAGTCACAAACTCCACCAGCAGTTAGCAGTTACAGATACAAATCACCCCATTTCTGCAACAGGCAGTCCGGGGTAACACAGCCCACCTCCACTAGTAGTCTTACCCGGTGACAGAGCAGCAGGCTGGATTGTCCACAGCAATATTTCCACAACAACAAAAACACAGCAGTCTCTGAACTCACGTTGGGAGTTTCGTTGAAGTTGGATGTAGTCCAGTTTGTTTAATGAGCGGACACTTGCAAGCAGTATTGGTGGAACAGGTGGCCGGCTAGCGTTAGCTTTCCACCGGCACACTCGTTCAACGCTCCCCGCTGATGAGGTCTCTTTACCGGCCAGAGGCATCGAGCACCACCGCTGGTCTCCGTGCAGGCGAAGCTTGCGTAGTGTGTCAAGTATTGCGTCTGTAATAAAGTGTCCTGCATATTCTCCGATCTGTACCAATGTATCCTGGTGGTACACGTGTGTGGTAGTTTGAATGCACATAATTGTTGTTCTAAAATTTCCGTCGGGATGAAAAGTTTCTGCTCCTGCTGAGAAGCTAAGCGAGGATTCAAGATGGCTGACACTCGTTTTTTCCTCGGCAATCTCCGGAAAAAGCCGACAGTCCAACCCCCTATGGGCTATGCGGTAGTGGCTCCTAGTACAGGCTGTAGTCTTTTGCCTCTGGGCAAAAAAGCCTCAGATGACGCAAAAATCGTCATTTTGCGTCATCTGAGGCTTTTTTCCAGGCCCACAATACAGAGATCTCCCCTCTCAGGGGGACATGAGGGAGGGAAGTATTCAAAAATACTACCGGGTTTATACTGATACAAAGCTTAATGCTTAAGTTTTCCTTTAAGCAAATGTAAAAGTTCATTTTCTCAGTTTTTTATGTGTAAAAATGGCTGAATGCTAAGAGAGAAAACCACCAGCAGGTTATTTGATTGATTATTTGTGACTGTGATTTGTGTGCTGATCTGAAGGCCACCTTCTCTCCATGATACACTCATTTGTTATAATCACATACATTTAGGGAACTGACAGATTACATTTAACTGAAATTATTAAAATATTTTATATGATTTCACGTGACAAATGCCGAAGAAGTGGAGCTATTTTCATTTCTGCGCCAATGTTATCCAATCTGTTCAGCCACACCGGCTGCGATCAGGTGCACCCGCGCACAAGCGAATGTGTCAAGCCAGATAGGTAATCCCATACAGGAAGGCAACAGTGCAGCCAGATACAGCAAGACACACGATCAGGCACACAGAGTGAAAGACCGACGAATGGACAGACAAACAGAGTGACACACACACACACACACACACACACACACACACACACACACACACACACACACACACACACACACACACACACACACACACACACACACACACACACCAACAAAACACTCACAGAGAGAGAGAGGGACAGAGAGAGAGAGAGAGATACATTCTGTAGAGTGGAGAGGAGAAGGATCGCTTTGTGACCGGGTGCAGAGAAATGCGTGGATGGTATGCCAGGCGCGAATCTACGCTTCACGCCGTTTGGCAGGCAGTGTGTTCCCGGTGTAAGTGTTGGATAGTAACCACTTAAGATGCAATTCTGCACTAAACGGTGCCTTTTACAGCTGTTACACAGCTTTACACATGTAGCCTGCTATGTAGGTTATCTATCATCCAGAGGAAGAAAAACAGAACAAATGTTTTTCACCCAGATGTGGGTAATCTTAAATCCCCAAATTGCCTCCCAACTTACTATTAATATTTTGAACTTCATTAAGATTCATAGTTGTGACTTTGAACTACATTCTGTATGGAATTGGCTCCTAACTCTTAAAAAACTGATTTTGCGAAGTATCTAGAAGCAGCAGCTGTCAGATAAATGTATAGGGCTAAATAATATTTAACACACCGCTGCCTCCCAAACACACAGAAACCCGTCTTTGTGACCAGTTCCATAAAATTGTATAGCTTATATTCACTAACAAAGGCTTTATGAATGTCCAAACAATACACTTTCCTAAACTGCATTTATTTTTGAGACTAGATAAAATTACATTGTAGATTCTCACTGAAGGCATCAAAACTATGAATGAACACAAATATGAGAATTATGTACTTAACAAAAAGAATATGAAATAAATGAAAACATGTCTTATATTTTAGATTCTTCAGGGTAGCCACCCTTTGCTTTTTTATAATAAAGGAACTAAATTCCACCTACATTAACCCCAGACAAAACACACCTGTGAAGTGAAACCCATTTCAGGTTACTACCTCATGAACCTCATTGAGAAACGACCATGGTTCGCAGAGTTATCAAAAAGCAAAGGGTGTGCGCTACTCTGGAGGAATCTAAAAATATATGACATGTTTTCATGTTTTTGTAAGTACATATCCCCACGTGTTCATTCATAGTTTTGATGCCTTCAGTGAGAATCCTACAATGTAACATAGAATAATGAAAATAAAGAAACACATTGAATGAGGTGTGTCCAAACTTTTGGCCTGTACTGTAGATGATGACTAAATGTACTTAGTTATAGATGATAAGCTGACCTCTCATCCAGCAACAGAGACACTTGTGCACCCGCATATGCGGGGATTCCATGAATGTTTCCGGCTGGCTTGTGGCTCTAAGCGCCGTCCTGTCTCACATTAAATGTCGTCCAACTCGTACAGCTCCATCCATCTCTTAGTACTGCTCTTCATATGCAGATATTGCTGGTGGAGGCAACACATCCATCATGCCACCTGGTCCCTCTCCTGCCCAGCTTGAAAGACCTCTGTACAACTACAACAGCCAAACGCCATTTTGTCTTGGATAAAACGGATGGATGTGGAGCATCAATAAACATAATTCAGCCAAATGCACAATACCCCACATTGTCTGTTAACAAAATCAGCAACTGGTTGGGTGGTAAGGTAAATTTTAAGGTACCCCGTGAAGTTGGATTAAAATCCGAGATTTGGGTGGTAAGGGGAATTTAAGTGTACTGTGAAGTGCACTGTAAGTTATAAGTGTATTATTTACATTGCAATATAAATTAAAACATATGTATTAATATTTATTTATATTTAGGGATCCAAGCCCGAGGGGGCAAGGGAACCGCGTGTTGCAAGGCAACGTGGTTCACACTCCAGCGGAGCGTGGAACCCTATTGTTTTTCTAAAGATTTTTTTTTTTTATTATTATTCTTCTTCTTCTCCGCGTAAAACTCCGACTGCAGCATAAACCGTACATGGTGGGGGGTTGCCCTTTTCAGGACTGGTCCAAAACCCCGCAAGGACCTCAGGCGCAAACATTGACCCATTTCCACCACTAGGTGGCGCTATAGCAGACAAAAACGCGTTTGGCCCTATAACTCCCACACCGTACAGCCGACATTCAAAAACCATACATCCACGCGTTCCCTGGATCCAACTGAATCACGTGATATAGGCCACGCCCATTTCCGCCTATAGTTTTATGCGTGAAAAATCGTGATTTATCAAAAACCTACTTTTTCGAACTCCTCCTAGACCGCGCGACCAATCTGCACGAAACTTTGAAGCTAGCATCCACAGACTTACCTGACAAAAAGTTATAAAAGGAATTTTTGTACGATCAAAATTGCGCATATAACACACAAACTAATTTGTGTAGCTATCTATGAAAACACCAACTTTGACATATCTCAGCCAAATTAAATGTTATCAACGCCAAACTTTAGATTATTCTTTGCCATGACCCTCTGGAGGTACTCCATGCGTTCTACGAAAATTGGTCACTAGGGGGCGCTACAACTACAAAAAGTTTATATCTCATGAACGGTTCATCCAATTTATACAAAATTTGATGCATACCATCTGGGGGCAATCCTGAGGCCTGTACTACGAAGCAGGATTTGGCGTTAACGAGCTAACTTAAGGCTCAACCCAGGATTGTCTGTACTACGAAGGTGGATCAGTTGTTATCGGGTTCAATCACCGTGGTAACTCATGCTGAACACCTAACCTGGTCGGGAGCAGGTTAAGTTGGAGATCAGAGATCAACCGGTGTTAAAGCACCGCCTACTGACCAATCAATAGGTCGATTGATAACGGCGTCACCGTTCTTAAAGAAGATCAGGCGGAGCTCGGTACAGAGAGAGAGAGAGAGAGAGAGAGAGAGAGAGGGGTGCGCTCATAAAAGTTAAACATTGAGAGACCAACAAGCCCCGTTAACATGGGTATTTTTATGAAATATAGCCTATATATTTTAATGGGAGGGAATTACATATCGGCTTCTTGAGCCATGTGTCGCCAGTGCGCACATGTTTTTATATATTTTTTATTTGCTCTCACGATCGCTTCCCACTGCCAGGGTTGCAACTGAAATAATAGGCTAAAGCAACGACAGTTTATGGAAAGCACAAGTGTAATTATGGTCAGATCTTGGTCCTGACTGATGGGGAAGTGATATTAATAAGCGTTGTGATTTACACATCTACAGCGTCTGCTATTCATTTTTTTTTTTTTTCAGCTTTCCTTCCTGTTTTAGGAAGCAGCGACTGTATTGCGTTTTCTCTGTAAAACCGTGTCTGTGTTCTTCATATTTATGAAGAATTATAATTTGCTCTTCTTATATAACATGCGGCTCTGGTAGATGTTTGCGATTGGTTGTGGTGCGCAAACACCACCTCTTTTATGTGAACGCGCGTGCCGCTGGATTGGGAAACCCTGAGCTGACTGAACTAGTTGATAACCAGCGTCATAGTACAGGTTATGATGGACCGCGGTTGTTAGGTTAGGTGAAGCCGGATTACAGAAAGAGATCCAGGACAAGTTGATCTTGCTTCGTAGTACAGGTAGGCCTGGTGTTATATACAATAAACAAACTTCTTAACCCATCTGACAAAGTTTCTACAACCTTCACAGTGGACAAAATGTAACTCTTTTCTCCCACTTTTTCAATCCAAAATCAACACCATTCATATGCGCTGATACTGTGCAAATAAACATTGCAGTTGGTGCTAAGTGGAGAGTCTGTCATAGTGTGATTGGGTATGTTGGTGGCATTGATTTTTAATTTCCCACGAAGGTGATCGCGGTTACGTGTCAGTTAAACTTCTCATCTTCAATCCTATCTGTATTTGTGAGAAGTGGCGCTGTCCTGAGTTGAAAGCCTACTTTACGGCTTTATTATCGAGTTAATAGGCGCTTGTGTTCGTGTCGGCCGCTGTCCATTTCCTAAGGTTTTGAAATGCAAACAACTTTTGACAAATTTTTTTTTTTTGGAACGACGTGCGCCTATGAGCACCCACGGAGGAAAACATCAATCGCCGCCTATGACGCCATTTACAACAACCTGACCACCTCCCCTGCTCTTTCAACCACCACACCTGCCGGTACCTCCACCCTCTAAGTCACTCTCTCATTTCTCTCTGCTGTCCCCTTTGGTCAGGGGGGTTAAGAAGTTTGTTTATAGTAGATAATTGTTAAAAGCAGTCTGTATATGCATGGAGATGAACTGTTAACCACTACATTTGCAACGGCAGAGTACCGCAGACCTCGTGCATCAAACCTCTCGATATTCACCGTTTGCCCCCCCTACGTAATGCTTCGGGGCCGCATTGGCGCAGCTTCGCGGGTCATCGGGGGCGACTGGCGCGGCTCCCCGGGCTGTCGTGGACGACTGGTATCGGAGGCGAATGGCATCAGAGGCGAATGGCATCGGAGGCGAATGGCATCGGAGGCGAATGGCATCGGAGGCTTGGGCCCCGTCATAACTGCTTGCAGTTCTAGTTTTTATTTGTAATTGTATTACAACAAAAATCATTAAATAAAAAAAGATATACCAGCTCTAGTCTACAATTACAATGAATTCAACTTAAAATTAAACATGCATTGTTTAGGCTACTACCCTTAGGGTTGGGTACCTTTCGCATCTGAACCAATATCGGTACCGATACCTGAAATTCGGTTCCAGTACCCAACGGTTCCTATTTTCTGTACTTTCCCTCTGTAATTACAAAACAATTATTTCAGTTGTAAAAATACTTCCAAACCTATTTATCCTATGTACTTAGAACATTACATTATTTTATTAGAATGTTACGCTCCAAAGAAATTAAACAAAAATAAAACTCCTCCCTCTCTCCTCCCAAACCAATTGAACCAATTCAATTGCTCTTTAATGTTTCATGTAAAGCACTTTGAATTGCCTTGTTGCTGAAAGCTGCTGTAGAAATAAAGTTGCCTTGCCTTACAACCTCAGTCTGTCAGTCAGTCCCCAGGGCACAAAAACCACTGCGCCTGCTGCTTGTCTCAGAGGAAGTGTAACGTCACAGCACCGCGACCGTTTTCGGCTCGCCATTAATACCATATCGCAGCAAACGCTGTCTGCGTGAAGTTTTTAAAAACTATAACCATACTTGCAACCACTTTATCAGCATTGCCGTGACTCACTGGGACTTCAACAAAACTGCAGAGCCGACGTAGTTTGCACCGTCCGCACCTCTGTGTGTGTGTGCGAGTGTGTGTGTTTGTGTCAGAGCTCTGCTCTCTGTCAATTTTCAGAGAGGACTGATAAGCTTGCGCTTACGCGCTCAGGTACCGACATTTCGACATTTAACGTGTAAAAAAAAGGGGTAGCAAAATGCTACCATTTGCATACCAGTCTGGAGCCCTGGGTTTACGACTGTACACGGCAATTTACAGGCAACACCATGAATTGTCGGAAATTGACATGGGCCTTGCTTGGCAGTTGTCCCCCCATGACCCCCCCTCCCCCTAATCCTAGGGAAAATGCTGTGAGCTACACTGTAAAAAAAAAAAAGTTATTTAAGAAGTTATTTCACTGTAATTCACTGTATAATTTTACGGATTATTTTTCATTTTTTTTCTACATTAAGTGTTAATGCAATAAAAATACAGAAAAATACTTTTATATATATAAAAAAAAATTTAAAAATTAAATTAAGGTTTTAGTCTGTAAATTGATATGAGACAATATAGTTGTTTAACAGGATAATTCCATTGCTTAATGGTCTTGAAAGTTAAATTACATAGAATTTTATGTAAAAAGACAAAACAAAACATAATTTTACAGTGTGTAAAATTGAGGCATCTTTCTGTTTTTTTACAGTTAAACCTTAAATTTAATGTAAAGAAACGTCAAAAAACAATTGTGAAAAAATGGTAAAAAGTCTGGCAGCAAAAGTTGCCAAACACTTACCGTGAAATGAATAAAAAACCTTATGTTATTCTACAAAGAATTTATTTTTAAAATACTGATATCTACTGTACATTTTCTGTATTTTCACAGTCCAACTACTGTAGAATTAAAAAGAATTTCAAAATATAATATAAATATAATATCAAAAAACATATTTAGAATGTTAAACAAATGTATACATCTGTAAAAATACTGAAAAATATTGCAAAATACCTTAAAATTACATAATTTAAATGAAAACTGCTGTTTTCATACTGTTTTCTTTGGTAAATTCACAAGATTATCCAATCCATCCACAAGATCTCCCTGTTAAAGTACAGATTTTTGGATGTAAAACACACAAAAATCATGTCAAATTAATGTAAAATTACCCTATTTGACAGCCCATTAATAGTATCTTAAAAGCTTTAGGCATTTATTTTACATGATTATCCAATCAATTTGCAGTAAATTCCTGTTTAATACTGGTTTTCTACTGTAAAAAAAACAATATGTGATAATAACTTGCAGAACCATTATTTTATAGTCATTACTTTACATAAACATTATTTATCAGTAATTACAATCAACTCTTTAATATGTCTACAGGATTTTCCCCTTAAATGTATAAGGGTTTAATTTATATAAACAATATTGTATAGTGTTAAAAATAAACTAGCCTGTACTTTAATCATTAATATATTAGGTTTACTTTATACAAAAAATACTTTATAGTGATTAAAAGCAACTTTTCAATATATCTACAGACTTATCCCATTAATGTACTGTATATATATATATATATATATATATATATATATATATATATATATATAAATACATAATATTTACAATTAACTATCCAATATATGCATCAGAGACTCTTCAGAGGGTAAATATTGGTATAATGTAGGGTCCATTTTAGCTTATTCAACGTGGTCTCATACATACTGTGTGTTAGTGTTTTAATCGCTGTCAAACGTCATCCTGGCCAGTATCTCTTAATGCAAGTCTACTAAATTCTAGCCATAGAGTAGGACTTGTATTTGCAGCTTTGCAGTTATTTGAAGAGGGGTTAACAGAGGTAGTGAGACAGGTAGGACCAGCCATACCCGTTTAATGCATTGAATGAGGCTGACATGAACCCTCACTGCATGGCCTCAACAACTCCACAGCAATTGTTCTCAAGTATAGTTGGATCAATTTAAGTATATTAGAAACTACACTACTGTAATATTTTGCAAGCATATTTATGGTAATACAAACAGTAAAACAACTTGGCAGCACACAACCAAATCACCACTGGGGCCAACGCAGACAAAGATGCTGTATTTAGATCAGAGTCATGGCCCAACATCTTTTTCCATTGACTGCTTACTTTGCTGATGTCTGCGGTGATGTCTTATACTGTGTCCACTCTGTTTGTTCCTGCTATGTCATGCAAACAGCTCAGAGCATGAGCTTCCCTCTTATGTGGGGTAGAATGAATATTCATGCATGTCCGGTACCTTAAATGCCTCACCAAGACACTACAATTTCCATTGACTTGCAATGGTTACACAGGCATTGATGCACATATTGGGCAATGTGTGTTTCATTTAGGTGTAACATTAATAAGTTAAATGGATTGCCTGTGCGACAGCTATGCTACACTTTTATAAGGGGTGGAAAATCAATATTAATGCACACCAATACCTCAAATATGTACCTGCTTGCCTAACTTGCACACCACCTAACCTAACTTGTTCCGCTAGTTCCAACCCTCATACAGTTTAATTCAACCCTGCGTTGATACGCCACAACAGACACAACAGAGCCATACGTGTAATGTCAGATGTACCTTGATATGGTCCTATACCTGTAATTTAATGTAACAAAGGAATCTTGAATTGTGTGCGGCTGCCCATTTAAAGTGTGTTCCCTCCTATGAAAGTCATGCCTACCTACAAACCGTATGGACATAAACACAATGGACAGTTACACACCGGGGGCGTGACGAATAAGCGACGCCAATATGCAAAATAATTGCCTGTGAATATTTCACATCAAAACTATTCACAACGGCAGCAATGCAAATTTGCGTTTTGGATATTCGCGCCAGCTCATCTACCATGTCAGTAGGACAGAGAGAAAGTGACGGAAGATGTTGTGTGAGCGGACGAGAAAGAGAGAGCAGTTGGAGCAGAGGAGAGTTAACGATTAGTGGTGAAGATATGAAGTGACTGTACAGCAGCTAGATTTCTCAGTTTGAGAACAAATAAATGCAGCAGCTCCTCAAAAGCACCAAAAGGTGTCCTGTCTGGTTTCCAGACTGCTGAGTAGAGGGACGGTGGTTAACTCTGGATACGTACCAGGAAAAGCTGTAACACTAAGCTACTGCAAGCTATTTATTGAGTTTCCTCCAACTCTAATTGAGTATAGAGTTAATACTCAATTGAATTCCCTCTGCAAAACAGTGTAGCATATGTCTTTGGCTTATTGTGAAAGTTAAAAACGGAAAGAATGTTTCTGGCATGTGCTGCCTTTGTAAAGGTTGAAAGGAGTAATAGGGCCCTATTTTAACGATCTGAAACGCAAGTATCAGGCCCGGATTGGCTAATCGGGAGCACCGGGAAAATTCCCGGTGGGCCGGTCTGTTTTTTTGGCCGTGAGGACCGTTGTTGTCATGGCACTGGGTTTAAATATGGATGCTGTCCCTAGGCTGCCTGCACTTACAGCAGCCCCACTTTATTTATTTAATATTTTCTCGCAGAGTGCAGCCTGCAGGTTAATGATGACGTGATTATCTTTTGACTCTCTGGCCCCGCCCCCGACACGGCACCTTGCAAGTTGCTCAAAATAAAAAAAGTCAGATAAAAATGGATAACAGGAAGCGCAAAGGCGGCGCTGAAAAGGCCAGAATAAAAAAGAAAAAAGCTTTGGAAACTGACGCGGCCAAATGTTCTAAACTGAGCACATTTTCCTCAAAAAAACAAATGAAGACGACGAGGCCGGTAAGTAAGCTAACGTTAAGGTAGTTAAGAGCAGTGCAAGATGCTAGTGACCGTGCAAAACAACGTTGTCTGCAAACCACCGTTCATGTATCAAACTTTTTCTTGTAGCTCTTCAGCAGCAGCCGCCTCTAGTCCGGTTTGCTGCTAACAGTGAAGAGCAAGACCCGGTAACTTTACCAAGCTCCAGTCATGAGCCCAACACACCAGAATGGGCAGGTAGGATTGTCATTCAGAAGAACTAACAGTAATGAAGAGCGCTGCTCAATGAAAAATGCCCTGAGATAATTAATGATACCTGATGATTCAGCAATACATTAATAAAACTGACTTGACTTGATTTGAAAGCTTTGTAAAAAGGGGATATTTGTGGTGAGAAATAAATGTAAAATATTTCATTTAGTGTCAGAAACAGAGCCAGGACCCAGTTGAATGCTCTCACTGTGAAAGACATAGGTAAGCTGCTGTAAGCAAACATTATCACTGAAAAAAATGCTTTTCTTACTTAGTATCTTACTTGTTTCCAGTTCAAATATCTAAATATTCTTAATTCAAGATACATTTACTAGACAAGTGAAATGGCATAAGAAATTGTCTTGTTTTCTTAAAACAAGCTAAATTTAAAACAATTATTTTTCTTACCCCATTGGCAGATAATGTAGCTTGTTTTAAGAAAAAATCACTTAATTTTGAGGTGTTTTTTCATACTTGTTTAGTAAATGCATCTTGATGTAAGATTTTTTTTTTTTTATATATATATATATATATATGGACTGGAAACGAGACAAAAATACTAAGTAAGAAAAGCATTTCTTTTTTTTTGTAGTGATCACATTTGTTACAATATAACAACTTTATATGCCCAAGTGTTACTAGTGACCCATTATGTTTTTAATCAAACAATAGTGAATATAATATAATGTATCATCATTTCCAATTTGGAAATTATATTTTTCAAAAATACAATGAATAAGAGCTGTAATCGGGCCTTAAAAGTACGGCCCGAAAAGGCCCGAGCCTGACAGAGTTCGGCCCGAGCCCGACCCGTACATTTTGATTGACAGCTTTTTAAAAGCCCGAACCCGTTTACAGCCCAACTGTAAAGGCCGTCTATCAGCATCATTAGAGGGTCAGACACGTGCTTTGCATCGCGAGCGGGCACACACACACCACTCGGCGGAAAAGGGAGAGAAAGAAAAAAGAGACTGCGCCGCACGCACATAGCTCCTTTGTCTTTCGTAAAAAATGAGTCATTTCTAAAAAAAATTTACATCATTTATTCATGACTAACGGAGGCTATAGGCAACTTGGAAGTTGCAACATAGAAATTAATTAAGTCCTCCAGAGACCAGCCTCCATTTCACCTCCTCAGGATCCATTTTCTAATCGAAACGCATCAGCTGACCGCTCATATACCATGCAGCCCGAAGCGCAAGCCCGAGCCCGGCCCGAGCCCAGGGCTGAAAATGAGTCCCAATCCGGCCCTGGCAAGTATCAAACGTGAAACGCAAGTAACTTTATGGAAGGATCTCGGGCGCTGTTGCTATTATACCGGCGGGATAAATGACTCTTGTGCCCGACGCAAATCTTAAATGGGTTGGTCTGAAGTAGCTAGGTGTGGTTTGGGCGTAACGTGAAAATAACCAATCAGCGTGTCATCTCACATTCCCTTTAAGAGCAGGCGCGCTTGTTCCATGGCAGATTGCTATTATGACGGCGGATTTGCGGGAGCTGTCCGGTATGCGACAAAGTAATAAATGCCCGTCTTGGCGGGTGGCAATGTTGCTGCGGCCTCTCGGGCGCATCTCCACAGTATGGAGAGGATTGCTGCAGCCATGGAACGTGGGCCTCCAAACGCACCACCTGCACTTGTTGTGCACCCCTCCATCTCTGTCCACCCGCATCGAGTGTCCAATCCCACCGTAATTCAACATCACGTCTCCTTAAGTCCTCTAATATTTCCTCATTTATGTCATCAACACATCCATGATTCATGGAAATGCTGTGTAAGGGCCGGGACACATATAGCCGACGGCGACCGTTGACAGAAAACACCGTCGATATGATCAGTCGCGTCTCCGAGGTCCAAAAAACTGCAACAGAACACACCAAAAAGACGAGAGGAGACGAGACGTAATACATCTCCATAACAGCAGGCGGCGCTAATCTGTAATGTTGCCCAAGAAATGAAAACCGGCAGCTGATTGGACGAACGCGTCACATGGGTTTGTTTTCTCCGGATATTGAGAGCCAGACTGTCATGGCGGCCGTTACGGCCAAATACGATCTCATATTGTACTAAAATAGTTCACTGAAACGTGTTTCTGAAAACATTTTAAGCGAGAAATAGGCCATGCAGTTGCTGAATCTGTCTTCATTTCAGCTCAACAAAGGTCCGTTTAAAATATTTTCATCAGATTTTGAGAGACTGTAGTCACCTCATTGCGCTCGTCATTTCCGGGTGAGTCCCGATTTCCCTGCCGCCGACCGAACATGTCAGGTCGGCCAAAATGAACGCCGACAGCCCCCCAGACGGATGACGGCACGGGACACACTGAACAGATTTGAGCCACTGACCTCGCCAGACTGTCCCACGGCCAATAATCGGGTTAATGTGTCCCGGGCCTAAAACACAACAAGCCACAAAGAATGCTGCGACTTTTTGAGGACTGTACTGTAAAGTGCCTCCTGATCTATCAAACACCTAAAGCGCATTTTCAGTAATATTTTTCTTTTTTACGCTACATTATGGCCAAGCATGCGCCCCTAAAATAGCATCTGAATAACGCACAACTGACTTTAGACAAGCGCCACTGACTTTAGACCAGGTTTTTCCTGGTCAGTGGCGGAATTGTTTTCTGAAACTGCAAAATAGCACTAGGGAACTTTTGCGCCGGAACACGCCTCCTCTTTTCGCTGAACCACCCCCGGGAGCGCAAATACATTCCCTAATTTACCGACGTGGAGGGAAAAGTCAGCTGTGCGTCGGGTGCAAAATAGGAATGATACATGTGTCGGTGTACAAAGGCAATTGCGCTGAGTGTAAGATAGGGCCAATAAAGTTTGCTGACATTCAGTCTGTAGTTTGGCAGCTTCTGTGTTGTTGTTTGGTGATCCTTATAAGTAAACACTACATATATATATCAAATATATTGACATGCGAAAAAACGTCCTTGGTGTGCAACAGACTTTAATCTTACCTCTGATATTTTTGATTAAGAGCTACTCTCCTGCAAAGCCACAAAACAGAAATGTAAGACTCAGACTATGATGTCATCAGGTTACTAAGCTGCTTCATAGACAATGAATGTGAAACTAATTTTGTAGAATAAAAAAACAAACAAATGAGGTTTATTCTATGTTAGCATTTCTTTTCTGAAACACAAAATCTACCCGTTACCTCCGAACATCCCCCTGGGTGTTCTCAGTGTCATCTTTAAAATCTTTCTCAATTCATTGTTTTTGGAAAAGCTCCAGACAGTCACAAATGACATCACAAATTTGAGCTTTTGGATTTTGAAGAGAGTTTTTCATGTTCACTTACATTTTGAACACACATGTATGAATTCCCAAATTGCCCATAGTTCCCCTTTTGCTATAATGTAATGTACCAGACAGTTTTTGCTCCCATAAGTTTATTCATATGTGAACTTTATGGATAGCACTGTTTAAATAGTGCATTTATCAGTAAAACAAGCAGTAAATGGTCATTTTATGATACTTTCTGGTTATGATACAAATTAAAATCTCATACATCTCAAATAGGGATCTGTAGTGAATGGATTGGACAATGCTGTAAAATGTCAGCAGAAAAATTTATATATTTATTGCGTGTAAAAGTAGTTGATGCAAATGCACTTTTACATAGCCCTTTTGGTTTTTTTACATTCAAAACCCAATTTACTAATGAGGAAGTTGTGAACATATATTGGATAGTAATAGTAATTGCTGTAAAATAATGTTCATGAAGTAAATCCCATGCACTTATAAGAAAAGTCTGTAGATATATTGGTGTTGCTTGTTATTACTGTCAAAGTTTATATAAAATAAACATGTATGTGCATATAATGGAGAGTTGCTTGTTATTACTGTCAAATGTTTATATAAAGTAAACCCTTACTTCAATGAGGAAAAGTCTGTAGATATACCAGATAGTTGCTTTTAAATTACTATAAAACAATGTTTATATAAAGTAACCACATATATTAATAGTAAAAGTATGTATATATATTGGATAGTTGCTTGTAATTACTATAAAGAACAGTTTATATAAAATAAAACCCCATACAATAATGAGGTACAGTCTGTAGATATATTGGATAGTTGCTTGTTATAACTGTCAAATAATGTTTATATAAAGTGAACACCCATACAATAATGGTAAAACTATGTGTATATATTGGATATTTGCTTTTTATAACTAAAAG
Source organism: Perca fluviatilis (assembly GCF_010015445.1). Lineage (NCBI taxonomy): Eukaryota > Metazoa > Chordata > Actinopteri > Perciformes > Percidae > Perca > Perca fluviatilis. Next base: position 28,176,973 of record NC_053134.1, on the reverse strand, counting down.
AAGAATGTTTATATAAAGTAAACCTCATATATTAATGGTAAAGGTATGTAAATATATTGGAGAGTTGCCTTTTATAACTATAAATTAATGTTTATTTAAAGTAAACAACATGCATTAATGGTAAAAGTATGTAAATATATTGGAGAGTTGCCTTTTATAACTATAAAATAATGTTTATTTAAAGTAAACAACATACATTAATGGTAAAAGTATGTAGATATATTGGAGAGTTGCTTGTAAATACTCTCAAATATTTTTTCTATAAAGTACTGACTATTATTACAATGTTTCTGGAAGGTATTATCCCATTATCTTCTCTTTTTTGTACAGTAAAAAAACAGTATTAAACATTATTAAACACATTTGTAAATAATAGATTGGATAATCATAAAATAAATGCCTAAAGGAGGGTATTTGAAAGTCATTTTACATGATTTTTGTGTGTTTTACATCCAGAAATCTGTACTTTAACAGGGAGTTCTTGTGGATGGATTGGATAATCTTGTGAATTTACCTAAGAAAACCGTATGAAAACAGTAGTTTTCACTTAAATTATGTAATTTTAAGGTATTTCTGCAATATTTCTTAGTTTTGATACAGATTTATACATTTGTTTAACATTCAAGAAATGTTTTGTAACAAGAATTTGTTTTAATTCTACAATATTTAGACTGTAAAAATACAGAAAATATTTACAGGAAATTTCTGTATTCAAAAAAAGAATTTTCCTGTAAAATAATGTAAGGTTTTTTTAATGTAATTTGACGGTAAGTGTTTTGGCAACGTGTTTTTACGATTCTTTTTTTTTTGAATTTTTTTTACAGTGTATACAAATGCAAATCAGGGTAGCAGCAGGGGGAGTTTTACCCTAGGTGACATTTTTCTAACAGGTGTTAACTTCATTTTAAGAAAATCTCTTAATAGCCTAATTGTAGACTCTTAAATTTTAGCTTGAATTGATTTATTTAATGAAAGTATGCTAGATTAATTACAGTAAAAATTATTTCAACAATTAGTTTTAATCTGGCTTTGCCACAAAGGTAAAATGTGCATTCCATGATTCATTCACAGTCTCCTAGAGCTCAACCACTGTACATAGTGGCAGGACTACAGTGACCTTTCTTTGGTCTTGCTCATCCAACATTGTCTGGTGGAATGGAGACAGAGGCACCACTGTACAGTTTTCTAAGAGAAGTCTTTCTGCTGACACCAAAACACTGTGCTTCACATAAAGCATATCAGCTTTGTCATTGCATGACAAGGTCCCAACGATTTGTCTTCTTAAAATACTGGCAAATTCAGTACCATATTCACATGTCCATGGCATATGAAGCTGTTGGCTCTGATGAAATGGCCTCATAATCTAGACTTCAATTGTCCTATTGTTATTAAACTTTCCCAGTATTCCATTAAAACTCACTGTAATTCACCTCCACACCAGCGCTGTTCGCGCTGTTCGCACCCTGCTGGTTAATCTGCTCCTCTTTGTCTTTCTCTAGCACTCTGCCCCTACCCCTGCCCCGCCTTCACTGCTTCGATTTGAAAAATAGCGGAGGAGATGACTCAGAGAGTTAGAGCAAAAGCCTCCAAAGTATGGGAGTATTTCAGGGCAACTGGTAAAAGAGTTGTCTGTAAACTGTCAAACTTCACTTGGAAACACACAGGAGTTGTTCAAGACTTACGGAGCGTTTTTTTTTTTCTCCTCCATTTCACCTCCGGGGCTTCGTAAAGATGCACCCACAGAAAAGGAAAAAACAACCTAAGTATATGATTATTAATGAAAGGGCAAGCTAGTCTGTACTGTTTATTAATTTTTGAGAAGTACAATGACTGTATTTGGATGTTAAACAGGCTACTTAGACTTTGTCAGTAATATTTTAAACCCCACCATGCACGCAAGTTTAAATGCGAGCAGCACAGCTGTGTGCCTGGCTGCTTTCAGCGCGATTCATTACAGTTCTAAACGGGTGAGTTGTTTTATAAAAGTGTATATTTTTGGTCTTGTAATTTACAGGAAGCAGTACGCCGTCTTCACAACTCGGAGACAAATTGTAGCAGGCGCTATGAACTGGAGCAAGGGTAAGATTTAAAGAATATGCTTTCATTGAATGAATTTCATTAATTCTGCTGTATAAGGACATAGATACGTTAATAGATACCAATCTTAACCGTATATTTTTTTTACAGACTAACCTCGCCTCATAACCAGGCCGTGCCCTCCTATTTGCTCGGAGCTATGTCTGCAAGTCCAGATTTACATGATGCTGATAATGACTCCATTGTGTGTAAGTAACTTTTACTCATACCACTTTCATTTAATGGTTTTCCAGCTGCCTGTAAGACATATTACGAGACAGCACGCAGGAGCTTCAGGTAGAAACAACCAGATCTGGCATCGCGGGCAGAAGCTGTAAAGAGTTCAGCTCGGAGTCGGTCGAGAAGAAAAGAGGGCAAGATTAGATCCGTTTTGGTCAATGTGAATATTTTTCAGGTGCATTCATAGATGTGTTGTGTCCATATGCAGTGCATCGCGCAGTACTTATTGTCTTTAGGGCTCTAGAGTGCGACCAATTTGGTCGCACATGCGACCATAATTTGTAAGGGGGCGACTAAGATTTTTCCTAGGTTGCACCGGTGCACCTAATGTCCTCGCATCCTCATGCCTCTCCACAGAGCCTGAAATTAACACCCGACCACCAGCCAAATGCGGGTGAATTTTGCAATTGGCGGGTAACACTGTCAATCTACCTGCCACATTGGCAGGTAGCCAATCAGGGGCCCGCATCACTGGAAGACATTGATTGACAGCCGGGGCCCCCTATTGCATTTCCAATTTCGCGACAATCCCAGCAGTCCCACGTGCAGCCACTGATCAAGCGGGAGTGAGAACGGCTCAAATTAATTTCCTAGTTTCTGTTGTGAAGACGAGACTTGTGTGACTCGAACATCTCACATTACTAACAAAACGTACAGCGAAAGAGCGTGCAAAACTTTTCAGAACGTCCTGCCAACCTGTATACATTTTAACATCAATGTACGCTGTAACGATTTTTCACTCTAAAGTCGCTGTTTCAATCCTGTCTGCTCTCTGCAGTGGGTGGGTCTGCTGCTCCGTTCTCCCATAACTGACGCGTGCATGCGTCCCAGGCCAGGATAGGAAATTAACTAACAATGTCAAGATTTTTTGTCTTAAATCCACCAGCCATTTACATTTTATACCAACATTTGCAGCATCCTGAGCTTTTTTGGTAAGGTTCCTAGGAAATCTCAGCCAGAGTAATTAATTGATTGTAATAATAATTATTCGCCCCAAAACAAGTTTCCTTTTCATTTTTAAAGAACTATACAAAATTTTTTTTAACTTTTTGCAACTTTCACTGTCTATGTCAATCCCTATGCAGGATTATCAGTAGTAGGCTACCATGAATAGGACAGGATAAGATCATAGAGACACAGCAAGTCCTGTTTTTCACCTTTATGAGGCAAAAACAAACTGGCTGGTAAAAATCCACCTGCCACAATAAATAAAGTTAACTTCAGGCCCTGCCTCTCCACGAACGAAGCGATGTTGTTTATATCGATATATTTAATGTTGGGGTTACATGACCCCTTCCTTCTGTTAAGCCGTGCCTGTGTTTGAATCTCTAAAAACTGAGTAGTATGACAGCTGCTAACAGGTTTTAAACCCCCACCACGGGGGGTTAACGGCTCTGGTTCCAGGAGTTTTTGTTTTTTTTATTTATTCATACCACTCTCGTTTAATTGTTTTTCACGCTGCCTGTAAACTACGAGACAACACTAGATTAGATCTGTTTTTGGTCAATGTGAATATTTTTCAGGTCATTCATAGATGTTTTGGTCCATAAGCAGTACATTGCGCAGTACTGATTGTCTTTATTGATTGATTGTACAGCTGCTGGACAGAGCGTGCTGGCTGCGGGTGAGGTGGGCATTTGGAAGTGCGCCACCATAGACATACAGGACAACGCACCACAGATGTCTGCAAAATGGACCGAATTCAGACAGAATTCTGCTTCTTGTGAGCGTGGGATATTTGTTGTGTGTGCCGTGTGTCTCCTATGCTTTGTACATAGTTTTTTTCTGATTGCGTTTGTGTTTTGTGTCAATAAAGCTCTCTTTGAATAAACAGCACGTTCCTGGCAAATCATTTTCCTTAGGATAACAATGACATGAATATACAACATAGCATATATGAAATAAATATATAATACATATATAATTTTATTATTATTATAATTATAATAATAATGGCCCAGGGTGACCAATAGCCTAACCCATGACAGACCTGTCATGACCTGAGATTTTTCTTGTTTAAAAGTAGTGGTTTCATCCAATAGTCAAATTCCAGCCAGGCCAGACGTTCTCTGGCCAGGCGTGGTGTCGCTGCTATTCATATTCCATAGATCCATTCACACCTCTGCGGGAGCTCTCCACATACGTCATGGTTCGTTTCCGACAATATGTGGCACAGACGAACGTGACGTTCACAGCCTGTAAATTGTCGATAACTGCCGAAAATTAGGGGGATTTCCGGGCGTTTCCAGGTGCAGTTATTTTGTCACTTATTCAGATCAGTAGGCTATTTGGAACTGGTTACCTCCAGGATCTGTGCTAGGATAGCGCTGGGGGCGGCAGACAGAGTTTCAACACGTATGTAGATGAGAAGGGTATCTATCGACATGTCTAACTCTGGGGGTTACTGTGAATAAGTCCCAATAAGTCAGCTTAGTGGTCAAAGGTCACCAAATTTATTTTACGTCCTCAGGGTTGGGTCTTGAGTCCATGTACAAAGTTCGGTTTCAATACATGAAAGTGTTGGTGAGATATGAGCCTACTCATATCTCACCAACATGGCCCCAAGTCCATGTACCACGTTTGGTTTCGATACTTGAAAGCATTGCTGAGATATGAGCTCATTTCCTGTAACTCTAGTGCCCCCGTAGTGGTCGAAGGTCACCAAATTTATTGTGTGTCCTCAGAATGGGGTCCCAACTCCATATACTAAGTCTGGTTTCTATATGTAAAAGCACTGCTGAGATATGAGCCTACTTCCTGTGATTATAGCACCCCCATAGTGGTCAAAAGTCACCAAATATGAGTTCACTTCCTTCGCCGTCAATTTCGATTTGCTGTGACGGACAAACGCTTTTGAATATCAATACGCAATGGAATAACTTTTGTGTGGCTTGGTCTGAAGATCATCTATGCCAAGGTTCGTGAAAATATGAGAAATTTTGTGACCTGTGAAAACTTTTTTGTGTTTTTGATGAAATCCAATATGGCGGCCGGATCAATTACGTTGATGTCACAAATTGGCATGTGTCGGCCTTAGGACCTCCCACAGTATTAACAGACACTGCTAGCAAGTTTGAATTCCAAATACGTCAAATGTTATAGGCCAAAACGTAATTTTGCTAATTACAGCGCCCCCTATAGGTCTAAGGTCTATAGGTCTGTGAAAACTTTTTAGTGTTTTGATCAAATCCAATATGGCAGAAGGTCCAATATGGCAGATAGTGACATGGCAATACCTAATTTTTGCCATGTGTTTTAATACACTTATTTTGTTTCATTTAAAAGTAATGCTTCAGCTAAATTTGGCCTGTACTTTGAAAAAAATTGATTTCTGCTCAGCACAATGTTGGTAATAGATTGACTGGTCAGTTAAAGATGCAGCAGGTAAGACTTATAAAACTAACTTATAAATACACTAAAATGTCAACCCAGTCTCACGGCAGTTCGTGTAAATGTACACGTTATTCTTAATCTATTGAACGTGTTCACGGAAACGTTTTTCTCGTTTTTTTCGTGTAAATATACACGTTTTTCTCGACCGAGGCGCCCGGGGAAAGGACGCCGGGAGGCGGGCCCCCACGAGGTGCCCCCACCCGGGCCGGGGCGCCGGGAAAGGACGCGCTGGGAGCGCGCCTCATGAGGTGCCACACGCCGGCCGGGAGGCCGGAGGCGCCGGGGAAAGGACGCCGGAAGCGGCCTCATGAGGCGCCACGCGGCCAAACAACGCCGGGCCGCCACTCACGATCGGGGAAACGATGCGCCACCACGCTGGCCAAAACAACCGGCGCGCGCCCACTCGCAGGACGGGAAATGAAACGCCACAATAACGACGACGGTTGGGGTTAGGAAAAAAAGAACTGGGAAAGGAACCGTCACAACGCGGGACCGCGAAAAGGAACTGCACCAGCGGGACAAAGGTACTGCCACACGCGGGACGCGATCCTGTGTTTTACCCATCCACCACCCCGACCAACCTCCCTACGCGGATTTTCGGCTTCTTATATTACTCCCTACAATTTCGTTCTGTGGCAACGTAATATGCTTCCCATTGAAATACATTGGTTCACAATTTTGTGTTGTCCACAACGTAAAAAACGAGAAAAACGTTTCCGTGAACACGTTCAATAGATTAAGAATAACGTGTACATTTACACGAACTGCCATGAGACTGGGCTGAAAATGTATAAAAAAATAATGGTCAAATACATATGTACTATTGTGTTAACATTTTGTTGACTAAAAATGCGTTAGAACACGTTCATCTCGAAGACGAGATGCGGATTTTGCAAGTATAATCGAAAGACAAACTGCTGCAACCTATTTGTTGGTATTTACTTGACGAAATTGCGAGCCAATTTTCATCATACATTTTATACAATTATACACCACATTCCTTGTTTCAATTTAACCTAAGGAGATCTGTCTAACTTTGACAGGGCATATAAAAGGCATGAAAAGAGCAATGATCATGTGAGTTTGTGTGCAAGATTAAGTTGCATGGGCAGGATCAGGGTTGAGCATGCAATCAATGAAGGTTCTAGCATTCAAGTGGCTAAACATAATGAACCAGTCAAACAAAACAGGGCCTTCCTAAACCGCCTTATTGATGTGACATCCTTGCTTGGCCGGCAGGAGCTGTCATTTAGGGGACATGATGAGAGTAGTGAATCATCAAACAAGGGGAATTATATGGAGTTCAGAGACACATTAGCTAAATATGACTCTGTCCTGTCCACACAATTCGAGTCCTCAACTGTGTTTCTTGAATAAGAACGTAGGGCAGAAATTACGTATAAATAAATGGACAATATTTATATATTTATGACAATGCTTCCCCTCTTTGAAAGTCCAGCAGCCGCCACTGCTATATAGCTAACGTTAACGTTACTGGTGAACTCATTCGTGGGTTAGCCCAGTGCTGTTATCTCTGGTCAAAACAATCATGCTAAAAATAACTTTATGAGCGTGTTGAACAATGTTGTAACCTTATAATGTTAACGTTACCCACCAAGCATTAGAATCAATGTTAGCTACTTGTCAACCAGCACATTGTAGTAACGTTAAGCTGGATCGATATTAAAATGTATCAATAAATAAGGTCTCTGCTGTATTACTGTGTTGCAAAGTGGCATGAAATTAATCACAAAATGATGCTGTGTGGCAAAAAAGCAGTATTACGGTTACTAGTATTTCTTTCTGTGACATTGAGATGATTTACAATTACTCTCAAACGCATCATCTGGGTGCCCGTGTTTTGACGGAAGTTATGAGTAACTAGAGGGTGAAAGGATGTATGACACCACTGACATGTGACTAAAGGAAACGTCCCGTGTCAAGAACCAAATAAAATTTGAAGTTTGAAATTTGTGGAAACATTTGGGATAGTGTAAGAACACAACTCAATACAGTATATAACATAGGTATGGTCGACATTTTAATGCAGAAATGTTACATATTGTACCTTTAAGAAATGTTATATTTATTGTCCCTCCCAGATGAAAGATGAAATTTACACCCATGATCTGACATTTTGGCTATAGTGTGGTAGAAGCTGAGCTGACTTGTTCGTGGACAAGGATCTGTGTTTCTACAGCATTTCTAATGTGGACGAGGAGTTGAAGAGCAGTGTAGCTAGTTGAAATACACACATTTAAATGATTGAAATACTGCAGTGGGTGCTAAAAACTTGCAGCTTCTATATCTTTATTTTTCCTCTTTTGACAGGTGATCTAAACACTTGTGGGCTGTAAAAGATAAAACAAATTGACAGGCTGGTACAGTAATGTTAGCTCTATGGATGTATTAAAGTGCTCATATTATGCTTTTTGGCTTTTTCCCTTTCCTTTATTGTGTTCTATATTTTTTTGTGCACATTATAGGTATACAAAGTGAAAAAGCCCAAAGTCCACCTGTTATGTCACCTGTTTACGCTTTGCATATACTGACCCCTAGTGGACACTTTAGGTAGAGCTAAGGTGTTCTTAAGTTTCACTTTCCATTCTCCATTTTATTTTTAGTTGAACAAAGAGCAAGTTACTGTGTGCATGTGAAACAGTGCCTCCTTTTGTTTAAGCCTTGATGATATGTTCGTAAGTAAAGATGCTAAGTGTTAGAAAGTGTATTTTCATGGTGAAATTAATCTGTGAATCTAGTTGCTAGGTGAATATATACACTGAATATATATTGCTTCACTTTTCGGCTTAGCAGCTATCTTGAAGGAGCATTCCTATATAGGTCTGTGCTAAGTTAGCTGAATGTATGTTAAAACTTACCTGAGTTACTTACCATGCTGCATAGATCAGATCATGTTACCATGTGGAGATAAGTTAAAATACATGTACTGGAAAATGCATGGGCATTAAAGTATAATGTTAATTGCATTAAGTATATTACACATACAGTACATGCTTTGTATTGCATCTTTCAGTTTTACAGAAACGGCAATCAATAAAGCCACACATCTTCTGAAACACAGTTTATTGGAGTTTCTGTTGGCTATCTGTCTAACCTTGCCCAGAGACGCAATCGTGAGGACAGAATACCACCCGAAAGGGACTTACCATCTTCCAAAGAAAACAATGTTCACAAGCTGCTCCAAAGCTCTATTATAGTCCAGCCTTTACGTCCGTGACAAACGTGCGTCACTTTGTAACACGTTATAATGCTCGTCTATCTGCTAGCATGGCACACCCTCATACTATGCTTCTGACTGGCTAGTAGTCCTTACCTAGGTACTGTCAGAGCACGCCCTCATACACTGCTTCTGACTGGCTAGTAGTCCTTACCTAGGTACTGTCAGTGCACGCCCTCATACTCCGCTTCTGACTAGTTTGTAGTGCGACTCCCAACAAAGCTAGAATAGAAGTGAGATGCCTCACTCTGTAGCTAAAACAGAGAGCTCAACACACAGGGTGAAAAGAGGAGCTGCAGCAATGTGTAGTACAACAAAATGATGGTGTTTTTTGAAAATTAAACCATGTAAACCTATTCTGGTACAACCTCTAAATACAATTATAAACTTGAAAATGAGCATAATATGAGCACTTTAAGAGAATGGTTTTTCCCTCCAGTTCTCGGGCCTCTGTGACAGTCACGTGACTGAAAGCTATGAATATAATAGGCCAGGTGTTCGCCAATCAGAGAGCTTGTTCCCATGCCAATTTGCATTGTCTTTCCAACCAGCATCAAGGCCTAAAAGGGTCAAGGAAAGTCTAAATGAAAATGACATTTTGAATCAGATATCGAATTGGATTAAGAAAAGCAGCAAGGAAATGGATTTGAACTTTTAAATGCCTTTTTAAAAGCTGTATTCTTAATTCAATTGCATTTTCAATTTTGAAATGCTCTTTTTTATTTAGTAATTCATTAATGTATTTTTAAATGATGTATTTATGTACTGTTTTAAAGTTTAACTTTGAAACTCTTTTCATAGTTCCTCTATTAAATAATGGATTAAATAATGGATTTGAAAACCAATTTTAATGTACAATTAAATATTAAATAAAGAAATGCTCTATTTCAATTTCCAAGATCCTGGAGGTCCTCCATAGAAAGTGAGGCGAGGCTTAACCTGAGCTGAACAAAATCGTTTTTCATAGCATAGCATATATATTCATGATATTTGAGGAACAAGATGAAAAACTAATTTTTGGCATATGTCTCAGTGTAAAGCATTAAGGACCTTGTGTATTTTTGGAGATCTAACAGCCTAAGTGACGGGTCTGAATTGAAAACCCTGCTCTAGTTTGTATTCTGCATTGGTAAAAACTACTGCAATAGTGGGGTGTGTATCAAACCAGATGGTAAAAATGACTGCTTATTGTCACAAATCGGTTTGTACCACTTTCACAAGTTTAGAATTGCCTGCAATTGACAGCCTGCGTTGCCTACAATACACACATCATAGCTTTTGTACCGCAAAGATAATGATCAAGCACTTGCATGAATGCAAATATGTAAGATTTTAACTCACAATAAATGTGCGCATGTGTAGTCCGGAACCTTGTTAAAAGTATGCTGAATTGGTGGCTAAGACTAGACCTACCATTCACTTGCTTACTTGTCAATTAATTCTCTGACACCATGATATGACATCTAACGTAATTAACAAAAAGGTTGTTGTCTACTTAAACAACCCATATGAGTTTTTCAGTAGCTTTCAACTGCATCTCCCGTTCTGTACCGGTGGACGGCGTTTGCTCAGTTTGACAACAGAGCAAACGCCAAATAACGCAAACGTCATGGAGTTGCTTCAGTTGTCATCGTTTGACCTTAGGATGGAAATCTGCAAAATGAGGTTATGCTGAAAGCTTCAGAAAAGGCTAGTTAGTGGACACCGAGTAAAGAATAACGTTCACAAAGTTACACATTTCGTTTACAAAGGACTTAAATTGTCTTGTCCTTTCGTAGGATGAAATAATTACCGTAACATCCTAAATAAATGCTGTGTGTGTGTGTGTGTGTGTGACTTTACAATTTACTCGTGTGACTGGGATGTAATACGACAGTACAGGTACTATTTATGTCAGTGTTTTTCTTTACGCTCTTGACCGTGGAGTGTGCGCGGACGCGGAGTGCGCGACACATGGATGTAGCTAGGCTATTACAATAATAACGGCATAACATGGTGTTTTATCTTAAATCCGTGGATATGGTGAGAAAGCTCTGGCCCTAAACATCCAAGCTCAGGCACAAATCAGTCAGTTGTCAAGAAAGAAAACAAAACGTCTGGCACCGTGCTACTAACAAGCTAACGTTAGCTCGTTGGTTAGAATGGGCGAGTGTCTGAAGGTCTGGCCAGAGATGTGGACCAGCTGGCGGACGAGGCTGAGAGCAATGTGGCTGAGGTTAGCACAACAAGCGGATCGGAGTGCGAGTCAGTGTATCGCTATTTTATAGGAAGCCAGTGGAGTTGTTTTAGGACTGGAGTGATGTGGTGCCAGAATTTGGAGCGGGTGATGAGTCAGTAGGCTGCATTCTGGACCAGTTGGAGTAGTTTGATGTAGGTAGAGCTGATGCCAAGGAGAAGTGAGTTACAGTATTCCAGTCGGGAGGAGATGAAGGCATCAGCAGCGGGGGGTGTGAGAGAGGGTCTGATTTTGGCAATGTTGCGGAGGTGAAAGAAGGAGGTTTTAATGACATGACGGATGTGGGGCTCAAGGGAGAGGGTGGAATCAAAGATCACGTCAAGGTTGCGGGCCTGGGGAGATGGGGAGATAATGGTGCTGTCGATGGTGAGAGTGGGGTTATTGATTTTGCTAAGTGTGGATTTGGAGCCTGTGAGGAGGAATTCTGTTTTATCGCTGTTGAGTTTGAGGAAGTTGTGTTGCATCCAGGTTTTAATAGCTGACAGACAGGAGTTTATGTGGGAGAGGGGAGGATTTGGTGCTGAGGTAGATCTGGGTGTCATCGGCGTAACAGTGGAAGTCCAGGTTGAAGTGGCGGAGTAGCTGACCAAGGGGGAGGACGTAGATGATGAAGAGGAGGGGGCCGAGTACGTAGCCTTGGGGAACACCTTGAGTGACTGTGGCTGTGACAAAGGTGTGGTTATGGAGAGAGATGAAGTGGGATCTGTTGGAAAGGTAGGAGCAGAGCCAGCTGAGTGCAGTACCTTCAATACCAAGGTCTTTGAGTCTGGTGAGCAGGATGTTATGGCTCACGGTATCGAAGGCTGCACTCAGGTCGAGGAGGATAAGGATGTTGAGGGAACCGGTGTCAGCAGAGGTGAGGAGGTCGTTGAGGACTTTGAGGAGAACGGTTTCTGTGCTGTGGAGGGGGAAAAAAACAGATTGGAGAGGTTCAAATTGGTTATTGGCATGAAGATGGGTTTGGAGTTGTGAGGCGACTATACATTCCAGGGTTTTAGACAGAAAGGGGAGGTTGGATATTGGGCGGTAGTTGTTGAGCGAGGAGGGATCCAGACCAGGTTTTTTAAGGATTGGGGTGACATCGGCAGTTTTGAAGGCAAAGGAGACAGTTCCAAGGGACAGTGAGGAGTTGAAGAGGTTAGCGAGGGAGGTTAGCAAGGGAGCAGGTAGTTGGTTTGGAAGAGCTGATGAGTTTAGAGATTTCAGGAGGGGTGACCGAGTCAAACTGGGAGAGGAGGAGGGGTCGGGAGGTCAGGAGGGATGGGGAGAAGAGGGGCTCTGGTAGGTGCTGGAGTAGATACAGGGAGGTCAGACACTAGAGAGATTGGTAAATGATGTTGATTTTGTCAGCGAAAAATGGAGGAATGAGTTGCAGAAATCCTGAGTAGAGGTAGGGAGGGTGTTGGTCCGAGGCTTGATGAGGTTATTCATTGTGGAGAAGAGGGTTCTGGGATTTTGACAGGGGTTGGTGAGGATGGTGGAGAGGTAGGCAGATTTGGCAGCAATGAAAGGTATCTTTGTAGGCAGGGTGGAGTTTATAGGCTTCATGGTGGACTGTGAGAGATGATTTTTTTATCAGACGTTCAAGTTGGCAGCCAGTTTGTTTCTTTTTTCTGGAGTGCAGGTGTGTACCAGGGTGAAGGTGTTAAAAGTGACGTTTTTTGTTTTGAGGGGAGCCAGAGTGTTGATGGAGGTAGACAGGTGGAGTTGAGGTGGTTTTTGAGATCATCAGGTGAGGTGAGGGTTGAGTCCAGGTGGAGAGTGGCGGAGAGCAGGTCAGAGAGATGGTGGGGATCGAATTATTTAAGGTTGCGGAAGGTGATTTCTCTGGAGGAGGTGAGGGCGTGGGGTTGGAGAAGGGATGGTGAACCATATCAGTTTGTGATCAGAGAGGGGAAAGAGGCATGGATGGAGGTCGAGCACTGGTTGGTTTGTGGAGCAGAGGATATGTCCTTTTTCATGGGTGGGGAATGTGACATGTTGGTTGAGAGTGAAGTTGTCCAGTAAAATGGTGAATTCTGATGAGAGCTTGCACGTAGGTAAGTCCATGTAGATGTTTAAGTCACCGAGTAGCAGTAGACGTGGAGAGAGAGATGATGCTAGTGTGAGGAGTTCAGTAAAATCAGAGAGGAAGGAGGGATTTGGTTTAGGTGGCCGAATGACTGTCATGGAGGAAGGAGCTTTGAAGGCGAGATATTCAAACGATGATACTGAGGAGAGGGTGAATTCTGTGATCCGGAAGTTCTGATTGAAAATAACAGCGAAGCCACCTCCACGGCGGGAGGGGCAGGGTTTGCAGATGTAGTTGTAGCCAGGGGGGGATGCTTGGTTGAGGGAGAAGAAATTGTTGGGTTGTTGCCAGGTTTCGGTGCGTCTGAAAACTTTATACACTTAAGTGTTTTATTTTGCTTTCCACACAAATATTCATATATCTCAGATCTCAGATGTTGTTCCTGGAATTTGCTGGAGCCACGGTCCCAGTTTGGGGTTATTTTTGCAATCACTTAGTATTCCTACATCTATCACAACGGTGATCATCACGGTTGGTTAGCCATCAACATTTTATCAGTCTGGATCTGGAAGTCTCACAGGATCTAAGCTCTGTCATTCTCAGCCACCTTTGGAAATGCCTCCCACTTTGACTTCTGAACTTCTAGCCTATACTTGGCACAGATGTTTCTGTACACTATGCCACTTTTATGGCATTTCATGTATGCCATACCTGCCTGCATCTTACACCCCGCTGTTATGTGCTGGACTTTCTCAGGGGCATCTTTACACAACCTGTACCTAGGCCGATCTTGTGCTTAGCGCCTGTTCTTATGTTGCTATGGTTAGTGCAAGACACTAAACCCCGAATTGCTTCTGATGCTGCGCCCTCGGTGTGTTAATGTGTATACATGTTTATCTGATAAGCAGGTGGCATCTTGTATGGCAGAGGCCACCAGTGTGAATGTGTGTGAGTGGTTGCTGAATTGTGTAAAGCGCTTTGAGTAGTCGTTCAGATTAGAAAATATAAATGCAATCCATTTAATTCTGTACCAGAATTTAATTTAATTACATGGCCAAAACTATGCAGACAAATTAAACTTACACCCAGCCTGATGCTAATTAATCTTTTATTGAGCCTTCTGGTTAATGTGCTCTGCAAGGCAGTGTCTGTACCCAGCCAAAGATCTTTTGTGAGGGAAAATAAACATCACTCTGTAACATCACTCTACGGCTGCGACTTCAACTTCTATGCATATCATATCAATCAAGCTAAGCAACTTAATAGCTATGCATTTGTAAAGAAAATACATAGGTTACACCTATCAAAGTGTCACATATATTTCATCAACATTTCATAATCTCTGTTGCACGCAAGGTGGCCACTAACAACTGCTGTGTCTCTGGCTGCTGAGCAAAAAATGGAGATGGAGAGAGGGAGAGAGGAAGAGGTAGTGTAAAAGGCAGAGTTCGAGCCAGTGGAGGTTCATTCTTCCTGTCTCACACATTCAGGCCTCACCTAGAGCTGAGGCTCCCTGCAGCCAGGTCCTTTCACAACTTACACTCCCAGATTTACTCCCCACTGCCAGGAATTTACTGCCAAGTCCAATAATTACTTTGCAGACTGTGGTCGCTATTGTATTATGGGAGCGTATTCACATATACAGTCTCCAGTGACTGTGACCCTGAGTCAAAATTGTCAATTTAAATCATAATTAATAATGGCACTAGTGCAGCATTTCAATCCTGTGAGTCAAATTCATTAAAAATGCTCCAAGAACTCCTGGACTATATTGTCTTCAGGAAGTAATCAACTTTGGGCAGGCCTCAGTAATTCATTATTATATCACCTCCAGAAGAAAAAGAGGAGGGAAGGGTGACTTTGTCCACAGGAAATTTGTTTCTTCAGACTTTCTGGGACAATTCTGGATGTTTGATATTAAGACATGGTGTACAGCAAACAATTAAAACAATGCTGTTGTTTATTCTTTGTATATTTTGTAATTCCAACAGTGTAAACATATGTTTTTCTTGTAGTGTCATTTTTTAAAATTCTAGACATTGATCAAGGTGTTATTTTTTTTATATGGATTAAATTAGTGGCGAACATATGAAAGATTCTTATTGGAATCAACCTAATATTGGTAGTTTGTACAAGACGACAATAAGTAAGAAGTCAAATACTTTTATGTCAAGTATGCGCCTTTGTAGATACACATGTTCCAGCAATCAGCTACTTTTTACTTGAATAAAACCTGATATTTAAATGGGTTTAATGTGACGAAAGTGCCGAAAACGTGGTCGTAAACAATGCTGTATATACTGTATCTCAAGAGTCAAGAGAACAATGCCATCAATGTGTGTAATGTTTTAATTGTAGCATACTAAGGCTTCATGTTATGTATTCCTGCATTGTTACTGGTGTTATTGTGTTTTACATTTTGTTCCTGTGTGTGTTGAAATGAGAGACTCTGGAGTGGTTACCTTGCATGGCAGCTGGATTCTCACGATATCACTCGAGAAGCGCAGGGATCACACATCACACGAAAATCCATATTGTCAGGCTTCACGTAATAAGGCTTGTTCGAGATAAACTGTGCCTTGCTTGTCAAGTGGACGAGAGCAGGCGGCAGCAGCCGGGGGCTATGACAAAAATCCGCTGTCAAGTCAGACAGTTTTACAGCCGTTTCCAGCAGCCTTCAGGCTGAACAGGAAGTCACAGAAACACTAACATCCTGTTAGGTCCGATTCTGATTTAATAAAATGTTATCAGACCCATATATCAGCTTGTACACAGTCTCTAGTTGTTTTTATTATGACAGAGTAGCTGTCAAAATGCTCTACATGCGATCTGTTGCTGATTTTAATTAACAACACACTGTAGATGATCTGTAATCTGAACAGATTTAGTCTCTCTGACTTCTAAATGTAACTATCAGCCACACAACATGTGGTTTGTACAGAATAAGCCTTTAAATCAGACAAATAGCAGTTAAAATCCCTCCAATTCAAAATCAATAAAAAGTTTATATACAATGTCATCATGTTGAGTCGATTCTGAACCAATCAGCTGTTAGATCATCTGAGAGACAGGTGTTTCCCAGCATGCTCTGGGTCCGCCTTGGTCTTGCAGTCGGTGAAAAGCAACTGAGCTGCCTGCGTCCGCCTTGATTTTGTGAGGTTATCATTGTGTGCATGACGTCAGAGCAAGTCGAGATCAAGTCAGACATGTTTCCTGTCACTCTGGTCGAAAATCATCTGGCCAAAGGACTACAGTTGAAAATTAGCCGGCTGGCTAACACTGGAATATTTACAGAAATGTTGATTAATGTGTGTTGTCCTTTATAAAATAAAGAATAAAGAAAAAAAAAACAATAAATCTAACCGGCTTGCAGTGGGCGCCGATCGCCGGTGATCGATTCTGCGCAGACCTGGCTTATCTTGAACGAGCCTAATGCTTTTTAGGTGTGTGTCACGGCTGCAAATGTGCGTTCAAAACAACAATGGAGAAGGTGATAAACAGGTTCATCCAATCACCTGCCAGTTATTTTTTGAAAGTGCCTGTCATTTCCCAAACAGTTTCCAATGACGGCTTCTCAGATGGTTTTGTGTTAACAAATCATCTGGCGTGTCAGGTTACTGGAGAGATGCATTCATAGGCGTAACTGGCCAGTTTAATCCCCCCAAAAATCGTATCATAATGATGACTGTAAAATATGACCTGTTATAAATAGGGCTGTCAAACGATTATTTTTTTAACGATTAATCGCAGAATTTCTATAGTTAATCGCGATTAATCGCATGTTTCATCACATGATTAAAATTATATTATTTTGCATTTCAGAGCTGTTTTTAAGTACATATTAACAATGGAAATCAATTGTTACCAGTGTATCTTGATTGGGAATCAAATGAATGCAAAGAAAGTTACTTTATGAACTTGACTTTAAGATTTGTATTAGTTTATTATTTATTTACTGTAAACAAAAGAAGAAAAAAGAAAAAAAGAAGGGTACTTAACAACAGTCTGTTTACTTTTTTTTTTTTTAAGGCCAAGGTCAAAATAAAAATTTTATAATAAAATTAAAAAAATAACAATAACTTTTTTTACCCGGAAATTTGACAAAACACCCCCCGATTGGGAAAATGGTATTTTTTTTTTTATTAATTTAGAAAATTTTTTTTTACAATTACTGTGAATGCACCACGAGGCTACCTGTTTTATGTGAACGCACCGCACCGTCTGTGTTGTTTAATTCCAACAACGGCAGCTGCAAGTGAACGCACCGCCTGGGTTATTCCGACAACAGCAGCTGCTGCGCTGCAGAGCAGACTGTTATACATATATATTAGGTCCCGGTGTTGGAATCCTCTACGGTGAAATACAGTCACACTTTACACTGTTTAACGTTAGCTGTCAGCAATTTAACCATGTTTAATCCAGCTGCTAGCTAAAGGTAGGCTAACGTTACATGCTGTCAGGTGTAGTGAAAGTAAAAGTAAAGTCAGGCACCAAAATGAGGCCGAAATTTTCGTTCTTATTCAGTCTCGTTACTACCGTTTAGGTCGGCACGTTTCAGTACCCAACCCTACTTACCAGAGTCAATATAGTGTGCAGTAACTTCTAAATAATTTTGATAACTCACTGACGTCTAGTGATCACCAGTGGATGAGACAGCGTTTGCACTTTGCACTTTGGTTTCAATAACAGGTCGGCGAGTAGCACTCTCCAAAATACACTGCATGAAAACTGGGATTTCTGTCCCCGTAAATGCCTGTAAACGCCCGGGAAATCCCCCTAATTTTCGGCAGTTATCGACAATTTTCAGGCTGTGAACGTCACGTTAGTCTGTGCCACAAATTGTCGGAAACGAACCATGACGGATGTGGAGAGCCCCCGCGGAGGTGTTAATGGATCTAATTAGAATATGAATAGGCGCCGGGCCAGAGAACGTCTGGCCTGGCTGGAATTTCCTCTCACTATTGGATGAAACCACTACTTTTAAACAAGAAAAATCTCTCGTGATTGGTTGACAGGTCTGTCATGGGTTAGGCTATTGGTCAACCTGGGCCATTATTATTATAATAATAAAATTATATATATATATGTTTATATATTTATGTATTATATATATTTATTTCATATATGCTATGTTGTATATTCATGTCATGGTTATCGTAATTAAAATGATTTGCCAGGAATGTGCTGTTTATTCAAAGAGAGCTTTATTGACACAAAACACAAACGCAATCAGAAAAAAAAACTGTGTACAAAGCATAGGAGACACACAGCACACACAACAAATATCCCACGCTCACGAGAAGCAGCACCGTCCACACCTAACCCGCGGCCGGCTCGGAGCTGTAGGTAACCGGCAGCATTCTGTCTGAATTCGGTCCATTTTGCAGACGTCTGTGGTGCGTTGTCCTGTATTTCTATGGGGCCGCACTTCCAAATGTCCACCTCACCCGCAGCCGGCACACTCTGTCTCGCTTCCAGCAGCTGTAAAATCAATCAATAAAGACAATCAGTACTGCGTGATATACTGCTTATGGACACAACACATCTATGAAGACACCTGAAAAATATTCACATTGACCAAAAACGGCTCTAATCTTGCCCTCTTTTCTTCTCGACCAACTCCGAGCTGAGCTCTTCACAGCTTCTGCCCGCGATGCCACATCTGGTTGTTTCTACCTGAAGCTCCTGCGTGCTGTCTGGTAATATGTCTTACAGGCAGCTGGAAAACAATTAAATGAGAGTGGTATGAAAAAAAAAAAAAACATAAGTCACAGTAAAATTAAACAAGGAAAGATGAAAAAGTAAAAATTACTTACAATGGCGTCATTATCAGCATCATGTAAATCTGGACTTGCAGACGTAGCTCCGAGCAAATATAGGTCACGGCCTCGTTATGAGGCGAGGTTAGTCTGTAATAATAATTTTAAAAAAAAGTACGGTTAAGATCGGTATCTATTAACGTATGAATTAATG